>NW_028261384.1:2330496-2488373 GCF_051295495.1 Thamnophis sirtalis
GGACCCACAGCTGACTTTCGAACACCACTTGTCGGCTGTGACCAGGGGGGCATTTGCCCAGGTTCGCCTAGTGCACCAGTTGCGTCCCTACCTGAACCGGGAGGCCCTCACAACAGTCACTTGCGCCCTTGTGACCTCTAGACTGGACTACTGCAACGTGCTCTACATAGGGCAGCCCTTGAAGAGCATTCGGCGACTCCAGCTTGTCCAGAATGCAGCTGCGCGAGCGATCGTGGGTGCACCTCGGTTCACCCACGTAACACCTATCCTCCGCGAGCTGCACTGGCTGCCTATTGGTCTCCGGATACGCTTCAAGGCGCTAGTCGTCACTTATAAAGCCCTTCATGGTATTGGACCTGGGTACTTGAGAGACCGCCTGCTGCCAATTACCTCCCACAGACCCATTAGATCCCACAGGGTTGGCCTCCTCCGAATTCCATCCGCCGGCCTGTGTCGACTGGCGACTACCCGGAGGAGAGCCTTCTCTGTGGCTGCTCCGACCCTCTGGAAAACTCCCCGTGGAGATTCGAACCCTCGCCACCCTCCAGGCCTTCCGCAAAGCCCTTAAAACCTGGCTGTTCCGACAGGCCTGGGGCTAAAGAGTTTTTTGTCCCCCCTCGAATGGTATGACTGTTGTGTGTTTTAAATTATGTATTGTTTTGTGTCGTTTTTAATTTTTGTTTGGTATCCCCCTTCCCTGGTTTGAGTTGTGAGCTGCCCTGAGTCCCCCTCGGGGAAAAGGGCGGCATATAAATAAAATAAACATTCAACAAACATTCAACATTCAACACTTCTTCCTCCATCCTGTTACTTGTTTGTCGCCTTCGTTCCTCTACTTGGTTTTGTTTCAATTTGGTTTCTTGTCCTCACTCCTTCTCTTTCCTGGACTTCTGTATCGGTCTTCTTTCTCGCTTCTTGGCCTAGTTCTTTTTCCTCCGTCAGCTGCTCCTCTCGGTTGTGGGTTTCCAGCTCCTCTCTGCTGTCTGATTCTCCCTCTGTGTAGTGTTCATAGAATTCCTGGGCTTTCTCTACGGTGTCGTCAATCCTTATTTTCTTGTCTTGCCAGGATATTAACATGCCTTCCGGTATCAACCAGCAGGACATTATTTTGTATTTTATCAGTTGTGTAGAGAGGAATTGGTAATTCCTTCTTTGCTCTCTGTTCTCTGTTTAAGGGTTATGATTTATTTTTCCTTATGGACCAGCTGTTCGAGAGGACTGTTGTATGCTAATTCCAATTAAGCATCTAAGGAGAATGAACATACATCTTTAGTCCTCGACTTACGATCACCTTTGAGCCCCAATTTTCTGTCACTGAGTGGGAATGTTTTACCACCTTCCTTACCTCTGTCGTTAAGTGAATCGCTGCACTTGGGACGTCAGCCACACAGTTCTTGCCAGCAGATCATGTGACCCCGGGAAGCTGCAACCGTCATAAATAACGAGTCGGTTGCCGAGGGTCTGGCTTCGGATCCCTTGACCATGGGAATGCCGTGACGGTCGTTAAGTGCGACAGTCGATCCAAAGTCGGTTGTTTCACGGCTGAACGGTCACGAAACGAACCATCGTAAGTCAGGGACTAGAAGGAAGAAAAGGGATCCTGGCAGCTTTTGTGAGCGGATCCCAATTTTACATCCTTATCGTCGTTTCCGTTCTTGCTCAACCGGCTAATCATTGTCATCCGCATTGATCACCGAGAGAGTTTTATATACCCAATTAATTTATTTTGAGTTTTATACACCTAATTAATTTAGAGAGCCGAGGCGGCGCAGTGGTTAGGGTGCACTACTGCAGGCCACTTCAGCTGACTGTTATCTGCAGTTCAGCGGTTCTAATCTCACCGGCTCAGGGTTGACTCAGCCTTCCATCCTTCCGAGGTGGGTGAGATGAGGACCCAGACTGTGGTGGCGATATGCTGACTCTGTAAACCGCTTAGAGAGGGCTGAAAGCCCTATGAAGCGGTATATAAGTCTAACTGCTATTGCTATTGCTATTATTTCACAATCTCATGCGGAGGTGATTATAATTTTATGGCAGTTGAATAAAAATGAACAAAATGCATTTAATTCGCTTAAATCTCCTTTTTATTTTCCTCCCTATTTTTTTAACCTTGGGATTCTGCCTTTCGGACCGACAAGTCTGGAAAATAATTATAAATATAAATACAGATATGATTAAAACATCTATATTTTTCCATCACGTTTTCCTTCGTAACATTACAGAGAGTTCTCGAACTTAACAACAGTTCGTTTTGCGAGCGTTCGAAGCGATGAAAACAAAGGATTTGGGGATGGCTGTCTCGCTTAGCAGCAGGCTTGATGACAGTCGTAAGTCGAGGACTGCCTGAACAGGCAGTCCTCAACTTACAACAGTTCATTTAGTGACCATTCTGAGTGACGACGACAATGAAAATAGAGACTTAGGACTGTTTTTCACACTTAGCGACCATTGCAGCATCCCCGTGGTCACAGGATTAAATTTCAGATGCTCGCCCACTGTTTCATACTTATGACCACTGCTGTATTCCAAGGTCATGTGATCCCCTTTTGTGACAAGCCAAGTCAACAGGGGAGCCAGATTCACTTAACAACCAAGTTAGTAACTGAACAACTGCGGTGATTTGCTTAAGAACAGTGGGGAGAAAAAGTCATAAAAGGGGACAAAACTCAACATCTCACTTAATGGCAAAAAATTTGGGCTCAGTTGTTGTACGTTGAGGGCTACTTGCATTAACGAAGGATTCTGCTTCCCCGTCATTGTGGCTGTGTGTTGCTAAAGCACCGAGTCTCCTTTTCCTTCATAAAATTACAGATAGTCCTTGACTTACAATGGTTCACTTAGTGACCAAAGTCACAACGGCACTGAAAAAAGGGACTTTTTTCACACTTAACGACCATTGCAGTCACATGCTCCGAATTCAGATGCTCGGCACCTGGTTCATATTTATGACAGTTGCAGCCTCCTGAGGTCACGTGATCCGCTTTTGTGACCTTCCGGCCAGCAAAATCAACGGGGAATCCAGGTTCCCTTAAGGACCGTCTTACAACTTCCACGCCTAACGAGCGTGAAAAGAACAGTCGTAAAGTGGCACAAACTCCCTTAACCAACGTTTCACTCCCTGACATAAGTTTTGGGCTCACCTCTGGTTGTAACTTGAGGACTACCTCCACCGATCCTTTCTGCATCCTTGCTTTATTGGCACCGGTGTCCATCCAAGGTGATCTACTTGAGATCTTCCAGATCTTCTTGCTGTTCAGGGTGGATCTTCTGTCTTTCAGATGGAGCCCAAGAGGACAAGATGGAGACGGACGCAGACGCCCCACAGACAGAGAAAGTCAAGGTCTGGCACAATCGAATCCCCTGTTGTTGTGGTTGTTGTGATTGTTGTGATTGTTGTTGTGGTTAATGATTCTCCTTCCAGATTGAGTGTATTTGAATTAATAGAATTCATTGATACCTGAGCCTCGGGGGTTAAAGCGCTCTCTGAGCTGGGTGGTTCTCTTGCAGACTTTTCATGACCAACTAAGGAACATCATCAGGCTAGAAGGGAAGGGGGGGTTGTAGAAAGGAGGAGGAGGAGGGAATAAAGGAAGGAAAGGATGGAGGGACGGAGGTAGAGGAGGAAAAAGAAGAAGAAAAAGTCTGTGGGGCCCTTGGTGCTCTCTGATCTTGGCTTGAGAGACCGCCTGCTACCAATTACCTCCCAAAGACCCGTCAGATCTCACAGGGTCGGCCTCCTCCGGGTTCCGTCCACCAGCCAATGCCATCTGGCTACTACCCGGGGAAGGGCCTTCTCTGTTGCAGCTCCGGCCCTTTGGAATGAACTCCCCGCGGAGATTCGGACCCTCACCTCTCTCCAGGCCTTCCGGAAAGCCGTCAAAACCTGGCTGTGCTGGCAGGCCTGGGGTTGATGAGTTCCCCTCCCCTCTCGACTTGTATGTGTATTTTCATTATATGTATTGTGTTTGTATCCCCTTTCCCCTTTGGAGTTGTTCGCCGCCCTGAGTCCCTCCCGGAGAAGGGCGGCATACAAATAAATTAAATCTGAATCTGAAATCTTGCAAACATTTCACAACCCAACTAGGTAATGTCATCAGTGCTATAAGGCAGTGGGGATTGACTCCTCCTAGCACTGATGATGTTACCTAGTACTGTTGTGAAATGTCTGCAAGAAAACAACCAAGGTCACAGAGCACCAGGGACAAACATTCCAGACACACCCAAACTGTTAGTACTAATATTCTCAGGGAACCATATTGTTTTCTGCTTAAGTAACGCCCCCCCCGTTGTCTTCACACCGGCTGTTAAACAGAAGGAAGGATTAAATATTGTTTCCCTCCCTAAAAGGGGAACGAACGTCTTGCCTTTCGAAGTTCTGGGTGCTCCCATCACAAAAGTTTTTCAAGAAGAGATTAGGCAACCGTTTGTCTGAAACGGTCTGGGGGAATCTCCTGCTTGAGCAAGGGGTTGGACTAGATGACCTCCAAGGTCCCTTCCAACTCTGTTCTTATAAAGCCCCCTCTAGCCAGGTCTTAAAGGAGCCCTATCAGGATCTGAGAGCTTTTAAGTTTCTTTCTCTTCCCCCCCCCCACCCCCTTTCCGCTTAAAACTCGGCTGCTGTGTGACAACTTGTAGCCCTTTGATTCTCTTTTTTTCCTCTTTATTTTTTTTTAAATTTGAATTTAATCATCCCTTCTTTTTCTCTTCTAAACTGTCTTAGGTCGAGAGCAAAGGGGAGAACGAAATAGACGCAAACAAGCTAACAGAAGGAGATGAGGAGAGAATCGCTGAAAAGGAGCAAGATAGCGACGTGTCTCAAGATTCGAAACAAGGTAGAGGGGGGGGTGTTTGCGGTCTCTCTCACAGACACACACGCACAAACACACAAGAGGCCATGCAGGTCTTCTCTATTGTTTCCAGCGATGCCCCATAAATTTGGCCTGAGCAGACGTACTTCCCCCACCCCCCCACCCTCCCCTTAACATAGAATACAGCCGTAAATTTCCTGCCGTTTGTTTCACGAGCCTCACAGCGGCAGGCAGTAAATCTTGATTTGGAAACCTTGCATGCTTCACTTACAGACGCTTTTCATCTCCCGTCTGAAACGTTGAAGAGACCGGGGGGTGGGGGGGGGAATATTATTTTGTTTATGGCTAAGCCGCCAGTATGGCCCGGATCTGAAAAAAATGAATTGGGCAAAGCCAAGAAGATTTCGGGTGAAACCTTCCCTGCTCTGGATTGATGACCAGCCCTTCACGTACAACAGTTCGTTGAGTGACCAAAGTTGCAGCAGCACGTTTTAAAAAGGTGATTTCTGGTCAATGGCCACTTTAGCATCCTCGTGGCCCCGTGATCAAAATTCATACAGTTGGCAAGTGACTCACATTTACGACGGTTGCTGTGCCAACCATCCGACGAGCAAAGTTGATGGGGAAGCCATACCTGCTTAACAACGGCTGCTACTAAGTAGTTCGCTTGACGATGCTGGCAAGAAAAGTCGTAAAATGGGGAGGGAATGTCGCTGAGGGAAATAAAATTTGGGGCTCAGTTGGGGTCGTAGAAAGGAAGTGAGATACAGGCCGTCCTCGGCTTATGACCACAACTGAGCCCAAAATTTCCATTGCTGAGCAAAACAAATGAATTTTGCCTCAAAATTTTACGACCTTTCACTGCTACAGTTAGCAAATGAATCACTGCAGTTCAGCTAGTAACACAGTTGTTAAGTGAATCCTCCCTCCCCCCCCCCCACATTTAATCAGGAGGTCGCAAAAGAGGGTCACGTGACCAGGAGACACTGCAATGGTCGTAAGTACAGGCCAGTTGCCAAGTGCCCAAATTTTGATCACATGACCACGGGAACCTGCAACGGTCCTAAAGTTCCTTTTTTCAATGCCGTTCTAACTTCAAACGGCCACTAAATGAACTGTTGTAAGTCGAGGGCTACCTGTATAGAGAGGTTCGCTAGCGATCCACAGCAGAGCAGAGCTCTCTTGCTGGTCATACTGGGACGAGACAGGTTTTCTTCGGCCTAATCTTAAAATCCCAGACTGGGAAGTCCCAAGATAGTCGTGGGAATTGGGGGGGGGGTGACCTGAGGCTAACCGGGGTTCCTTTGTCCAGACGACAAGAACGCCGACGACAACAAGGAGAACTTCGACGTCGGCAAAGAGAAGGAAGTCGGTGGCGGGAAGCGGCGCTCTGAGCACGAACTCTCCGAAGGGAACGTCGCCACGGCTGCAGCTGCCGCCCTGGCTTCAGCCGCCACCAAAGCCAAGGTTTGTCCCGCGGAAAGGCCTCCGCAGCCTCTGCGTTTCCGCTGCTTTGTGCCGGGATTGTACTTGTGTCGTTGCTGTTGTTGTTGTTTTTTTTCGGTCCTCTTCCTGTTTCTTCACGCTTCCCAATGCTCCGTTTGTGCGCTTCGACTTTCAGCTGCGCGGAGGGGGAATCTGTGTGTGCGCTATTGTCGGCTGGCTGGCGGAACCCCCTCTGGAAAGTTTGGCAGCTGCTCCGTGAGGCCTTGATGGGCTCATTTCTTTCGGGAGCCAGTGCGCGCGCGCGTGTGTGTGTGTGTGTGTGTGTGTGTGTGGGGAGGCTAACGCATTCCAGCTCCAATTAACTGGGAAGGGGGTGTGTGGTGGGTCTGAAAAGAGCCCATTGTGTAGCCCCTGCGAGAAATGGGAGGAGAAACTTCCTTCTTTTTTTTCCCCTTGGGTTGAATGCGTGCCGACGATTCTTCCTTTTCCTGCCATTTCTGAGCTCATGAGCAGAAGATCCCTTCCGCCAAGGATATCCATGCTCCTTTCTCCCTCGGGCTCTGCTCCTAGCAATGGCGCTGATGGTTGCTGATGTCCCGGAGGATCATTTCACACCAGAAGTCCACAACACATTTTCCTTTCTTCGGCACACACAAATATAAGCAAAGCCAGAAGTGAAGAATACACTCACGTGAAGCGCTTTTATCAAAGCGCCACTGACTGTGTCCGAGATAAATTTCCTTCGGTTATTTGCATTGCTGGCAAAACAGCTTCCAAGAACTGGCTTTCCCATACAGTAATCCTCGTCTTACGACCACAGTTGAGCCCCACATTTCCCTTCCTAAGCAAGACGGCTGTTAAGTGAATTTTGTCCCATTTTACCAACTTTGTTGCCCCGGTTGTTAAGTGAATCACAAGCGCATTTTAGTCACACGGTTGTTGCATGATTCTTGAATTCCTGAATCATGTAATAGTCATGCAACTAACCTAGAAAGCACAGTGATTCACTGAACAACCGGCGCAGGACAGTTGATGAAATGGGACACAATTCACTTAACAACGGTTCCCCTTTGTGCCCTTCCGCTTGTCAGAAGGGCCGCCAAAGGGAAACCACATGACATCCAGGACGCTGCAAGCATCATAAATACGAGTGAGGTACCAAGCATTTGAATTTTGATCACCTGATCCCAGGGATGCTGCAGCCAGTAAATATTTATTGCCATTATGGTTTTTTTATCAAACACTGTCTAGGAAAAACATTACATACTGAATAGTCTAATATAAATACAACATTTGCATAATTAAATATTATCAAATATGATATAGCAATGGGCGTCTTTCAAATAGCTCTGAGTTCTTTGTAAGCTATCGAGAATTCTACTCCTGTACAAAAACACTTTTTTTTCTTAGAGATGGAGATTTTACATCCTTCACTACTAATATTCTGTGGCAATACATAGCAACATCTAAATGTGGAAAGCGTCAGAAGTCCCTTTTTTCGGGGCCATTCCAACTGCGGTCACAAAGTGAATGGTCATAAATCGAGGATAATGCAGATAAGAGGTTAAAATGGACAAAATGTGTCCACTGCGCTCTGGAGGCAAAACGTTGCTGAAGAGAGAGCAATAGATGCCCTAAGGCAGACGTGTCCAAACTTGGGAACTTTTAAGACTTGTGGACTTCAACACCCAGAATTCCCCAGCCAGCTGACTGAGGAATTCTGGGAGTTGAAGTCCACAAGTCTTAAAAGTTCCCAAGTTTGGACACGTCTGCCTTAAGGCGAAGTCTTAACCATCCATCTCCTATTTGCTTTTTTCTGAAAACGAGCTAATCCTCGACTTACAACCATAACTCGGCCCAACATTTCTGTTGCTAAGCGAGACATTTTTTTTAAATGAATTTTTGTCCCTGTTTATGACCTTTCTTTCCACAGTGGTTAAGTGAATCACTGCAGTTGCTACGTTAGCAACACAGCTGTCAAATAAATCTGGCTCCTCCCCCAATTGACTTTGCTTGTCAGAAGGTCATCAAAGGGGATCTCGTGATCCCCTGGGACACTCACTGCAACGGTCATAGATACAAGACAGTTGCCAAGGGTCCGGATTTTGATCACCTTGACCCCAGGGGTGCTGCAACAGTCGTAAGTTTGAATAACGGCCATAATTCACTTTTTTCAGTGCCGTTTCTAACTTTGAACGGTCAGTAAGCCAACTGTTGTAAGTGGAGGGCTTCCCGTGCTAATTCCTCCTGCACGCTTTGCTTCTGTATCTGAGAATCCAATCCAGGTTTCATCCAATTAAACCCCCATAAACCCGTCACTCCAGCTCCGCGTCCTTCCTAATCTCACCCTGGGTGGGGAAAAGGCCCAGCCTTCCCCAGACATCGCTCGCCTTTCAAAATCCCGTTTTCGGAATCGTTCGAATAAATGAAATAATTTCCCCCTTTTGGAAATCTCGTACGTCCCTTTGTGGTCGCAAGCATCGTCTCAAAGCCGCTAATAAGAGTTTTGAGATTTAGTTATTAAGCCGCTTTGAGATTACTTCATCTTAGTGACAAGGAAGGATGTAACGGGGCCTTCGTTTATCCCACAGAAGAAGAAGAAGAGGAGGAAAAATATATCTCAGCCTTAAATGGTTGCCAGGCAGATCCCCCAGCTGTGCCGTTGGTCCTCTCAAAATTCAGGCACCGCACGGCAATCACAGGGTCATCTACCTCTCGTTGAAAGCAAATTCCGCGAGAATTGCAGAAACCTGACAGAGATGCTTATCAGATAATGCAAAATAATAATAATACATAACTATTTTAAATAACTGAGGGATAAAATACCTATCCAGAGCTACAAAAAAAAACCCCACATTGCTGGTTTGGCCTCCGAGTAAACTGGGTTCTGTTCTTCCTTAGCATCTGGCTGCCGTGGAGGAACGGAAGATCAAATCTCTGGTGGCCCTCCTGGTGGAAACCCAGATGAAGAAACTGGAGATCAAACTTCGTCATTTTGAAGAGCTGGAAACCATCATGGACCGAGAGAAGGAAGCGGTAAGATTAAAACTCAGTTCTGTTCACCTGCTGTCTGCCAGCTCAAAGTTTCTCCAGATTTACTTCCTCTACTGTTGATTCACTTATCTCTCGCCTTATCGGTTTTATAAATAACTCTGGGCGGTAAATAGTTTAGTTTAGTTTATTAGTTTTGTATGCCGCCCACTCCCGAAGGACTCCGGGCGGCTTACAATAAAAAAGGGAAGGGGGATAAATAAGACAATACAAAATTTAAAATACAACAACATTCACAATTAAAGTGGGGCTGGATATTTCAACAGCCCCAGGCCTGCCGGAACAGCCAGGACTTAGTAGCTTTACAGAAGGCCAGGAGGGGAGTAAGGCTCCGGATCTCAACGGGGAGGTCGTTCCAGAGGGCCGGAGCTGCAACAGAGAAGGCCCTCCCCCCCGGGGGATAAATGTCCCCGATACACAGGGACGCCTCGATTTACGACCACAATTGAGCCCCAAATTTGTGTTGCTAAACGAGACAGTGGCCTAGTGGGGTCTGTCCCATTTCAAGACTGTTTTTGCTGCAGTTGTTAGTAATACAGTTGTGTAGTGAATCTTTGCTTCCCTTCGAAAGGTCGCAAAAGGAAATCACTTGACCCTGAGACACTGCCACCGTCATAAATACAAGCCAATCGACAGTCCTCTGAATATTAGTCATGAGATCGTGGAGGTTTTGCAACGGACGTTAAGTGTGAGAAATGAGTGGTGGTGTGGCCCAGAGGTGTGGACCTCTCAACTCAGAATCAGGAGGCTGTGAATTTGATCCTAGGTAGAGGCACCTTGAGATTATGTCTGATGAATATAAATCCGCATTGGCAACAGGAAGGGCATCCGGCCAACCCACACTCAGCTTCATTCAGTTGCCCAGACTCCACCCCACAAAGGATTGTGGGATCGTTAAAATGAGATGATTATTAAGTGTGAGAAACGGTCCTTTTCTCAGAGCCCTTGTAACTTCAAATGGTCGCTAAACGAGCAGTTGTAAGTCGAGGGCTGCCGATTTTTCTCCCAGCTTTCTTTATTTTATTGACTTCAACGCACAATGATTGATTGCTGTGAATTCATTTGTTCATTTGTCGGTTTATTTTCCCTTGCGTTTATGGTTGCGAGTTTCCTCAGGGAATTCCTTTGATCCCCCCAAAATAATAAGCCCTATAGGAAAAAAAAAAAGATTAGACTTCTTGCCCCAAATTGCCCCCATTTCTAAGGTGGCCACTGACTTTCTCCCAGCCCACTGATTTGACTCTTCCGTTGTAATGAATCTGTCACTAAAAGGTTCCTTACTGCTCCTTTGGCCGCCTCAGCAATCAGCTTCTGCACACGTCTTCCCCTTCTCCGCAACAGCGGCACTGTTGGTGGTCCAAGGTTAGGGCCCCACCCACCCACCCTCTCCTTAGCCACCCCCAAAATAGGGTACCCCAAGAGAGGCTCCCCCAGGGTTGAGCCCAATCTGCCAAGGCAGGCAGGTGGTACTTCATTGCGTGACTTGCAATAAATAGAGACCTGTTTTCCACCCCTAAAATGGGTGGGGGAGGGAACGCTGGTCCCCTGCTGGAGAAATTGGGAAGACCCTCCTCCAGATGGAGGGCGCTACCCAGATGCCAAAGACAGGTGCACACATGCAGCTCCAATTAAAGTGATTGATTGCCAAAAAAGCCTTTACACAGGAATCTTTCACCTAAAGGGATGGATGGCTACAAAGCCTACCCGGGGGCAGCCGGGGGTGTGGGGTGTGTGGTGTCTTCTCAGCTAACAGTTGGTACCTGCTGCTGCTCTTGTTTCCCCGAAAATAAGACCCAGTCATTTATTCATACATAGCAATAGCAGTTAGACTTATCTACCGCTTCATAGGGCTTTCAGCCCTCTCTAAGCGGTTTACAGAGTCAGCATATTGCCCCCAACAACAATCCGGGTCCTCATTTTACCCACCTCGGAAGGATGGAAGGCTGAGTCGACCTTGAGCCGGTGAGATTAGAACTGCAGTCAGCTGAAGTAGCCTGCAGTGCTGCACTCTAACCACTGCGCCACCTCGGCTCTAATACATACATATCCCCAGCAAAAAAGGCACCAGGTCTTATTTTCAGGGGGGGGTCTTCCACTGACTCACCTTGCGGCGGCGGCACCAACAGCCCTACCCAGCACAGCCGGCCCACTTCTTGTGCGTCGCCCCCCAGCCTCCATTTCACTGTCGGAGACCTTCTGGAAAGCCCCCTGCAGCTGACAACGGAGCCTCTGGGGCCTTTCCAGGAGGCCTCTGGGGGCGAAACCCGGCCAGGTGACATGGTGCACATCAATCCAGAGCCCGTTTCTTAGCTGCAGAGATTTCTCCTGAAGGCTTTTGACAACGGAAGACGTTCAAGTGGGCGGCAGAAGTGGGCCGGCAAGGCAAGGCAGATGTCGGGGTGGGCGAGGCCTGGTAAGTGGAGCAGCTACACACAAACACACACGCACAGAGAGCTTCATTTTTACCTGTGTGCCTTGCCCCACCCCCTGGAGTGCGCGAGCTCTTCATTAGGGTTTATTTTGGGGGGGGTAGGGCTTACATTGGGCTCATGTGTAAAGATGAACCTGGGACTTTTGGAGGAGGTCGTATTTTTGGCAAAATGCAGTAGCAGAAGTTAAGATATGAGTCAACAGAATTCAAGGGAGGCTGGAAGTAGGTAGATTGCTTGTGACCACGTAAAAATTCTAGGCTGCTGCCTCTTTTCACGCCACCTCCAGAGTCTGCGAAACCTGCTACGGACGCCGGCTTTCCGCCATTCACGTGCTTCTTCTTTTCCCATTTGGGGCCGGCAAAGGAAGCTGCCCCAAGGCCACGTCCTGGACCCTCCATGTGGTCCTTTCCTCTGGGCATCCCGGAGTCCATTCATGCGTCCCTCTGGGCACCCCGCGATCAACATCCCGAGTCTGTCAGGTTACCTCCCGGTTGGGAAACGGAGTCCTTCTGGGCAGCCCTCAGTAAATCCGTGGAGTCCCTCACGGTCAGTCTCTGCAGCCATCTCATGGCCGGTCCATGAAGTCTTTCCTGGCACTGAATGGCCGATCCATGAAGTGTCCCCGGGCAGCCCACCATCAACCCGTGGAGTCCCTCCGGATACCCCACACCCTATTCAATCAGCCTTCTCGCCTCGGCATCTGACCCCCAAATTTACTTCTCCCCCTTTCCAGACCCCTCCTCGGAAAGTTTAATCATTGTTCTCTTCCTGGTCCTTGATTCCCGGGGGGGGGGGGGGGGGATTGTAGCCCCTCCTTTTTCCCCTGAAGGCAAAACACTTAAAATGGGGCATCTCCCCCCCTCCCCCCACCCCCACGTTGGAGCACATGAAGCCCAGCATGTTTTTTTGCTCTTTATCCACTGGGTTTTCCTGATTTCCTTCCCCAGAATAGCTTTTGTGTGGCGGCTGTGTTTCCCACCCACCCACCCCCCAGTCTCCCCCCCCCCTCCCCTGCTCTCTGCTGATTGGCAGATAAGGAAAGACGGTTGCTAGGGGCAAAGGCAGCTTCTCCATTGATTCTCTCTCTTCTCTCTCCCCCCCCCCCTCAAGAAAATTACTCTCTTGCAGCAAGCAGCTGTTCTCGCCCCTCAGCCTAGGAATGCATGGATTCTCG
Organism: Thamnophis sirtalis; assembly: GCF_051295495.1. Classification (NCBI taxonomy): domain Eukaryota; kingdom Metazoa; phylum Chordata; class Lepidosauria; order Squamata; family Natricidae; genus Thamnophis; species Thamnophis sirtalis. Next base: position 2,343,408 of record NW_028261384.1, read on the forward strand.
GGGATGAAGGGGGGGGTGGGAACCCCTCAATTTTCCTGGCAAAATAAACCTTTCCGGTTGCAAAAATAAAATGTTGGTTTTTGTTCTTCTTGGTGGTTCAAACCGGCCTCCCAATTTTTATACATAATAGGTTCAGTGTAACACTTTCAGCCCAGAGAGATCTAAGTCAGCCTTGTGTGTAAAAATCTCACAAAAGAGGTGTCAGGCTGCATTACTGCAGAGCCGACAGCCACCATGGGTGAGTTGCTTTTCATTCCCTCCCCCCCCCCCCCCCCAGGCACCTCCCTCGTTCACGCGTGCGTGCAAACAACACACCCCGCTATAGGATAGGAGGTGTGAACAGGATTCCCTCAAGGACCGTCCACTTGAATTGGAAGCTGACAGGTGGAGAAATTCCATTGGTCGTTCGGTCGTTTTTTTGGGGAGTTTTTAAACCGAGGCGTGACCGGAATTTAGGAAGCCTTTGCAAACCCTCCCTGTTTCCTTTACGATTAAGAGAGAAAGTTGGGAGGATCCCAAGGGATCATTGATGCCTCTTCGGTGGGTCCCTTTGCCAGGCACAAATATTAATTATGTGGGGTGTTTTTAAAAAAATAAATAAATTGTGGCTCGATTTGGTCTAGTGTTACTTTAGAAACCAGGAGCCTTTGAGTTCTAGTCCTGCCTTAGGCATCAAAGCTGCCCGGTGACTTTGGGCCAATATCCAGAAGACGGTGAGTTCTAATCCCGCTTTAGGCATGAAAGCCAGTTGGCTGACCTTGGGCCGGTAGTCCTTCCCTCTCAGCCCACCTCGCAGAGTTGTTGTTGGGGAAGGAGGATTTTTATTTATGTCCATCCCTTTGGATTTACTACGAAATAATGAAAAAAAATATATTAAAAATATCAAATAAAGAAGTATTCAAACTTTGACCTAGTGTTTTCGTTCGAGCTTTCCCTTTAAAGAAAATCGAATTGTGTTATTTTTGGAGAAGGCGGCCCGTCTTCTCAACCCGACCCGGTTCCCACAGCCCAGGAAGATGGTGCCTGGCGTTGCTCACATACACACACGCACACACACACAAACACCCATCATCCTCCACGCGTTTGAAACCCATCCCCCCCTGACCTCCATCTGGCCTTCAGAATCTCTCAGCTCTGGATACAGAGGTTACATACCCGTAGTCCTCAATTTACAACGTTTCCCTGAGTGACCATTTGAACTTACGGTGGCCCTGCAAAAAGTAACCTAAGACCAATTTTTACGCAACCACCATAGCATTCCCCAAAATACAGGTAGTCCTTGACTTACGACGGTCCATATAGCGACCGTTTGGAGTTACGATGGCGCCAGAGAAACATACTTGTGGCCATTTTTCACTCATACGACCATTGCAGCATTCCCCCCAGGTTTACATGATCAAAATTCAGACTTTTGGCAACCGGTTCATATTTATGACGATGGCAATATCCTGTGGTCACGTGGCCTCCTTTTTTCATGGCCGTGAATTTGAAGCAATGGCCGGGAGAGACTTATGAGCTGGGGGGGGGAAACATGCTGTGGTTGTTTTTATGGTGGGCTTTGAACCACTGATTGGTTTATGACACCGATCGGTTTATGACTTTTGATCAGCATATGATTTTCTTTCCCTACATCTCAAATTTTTTTCCCCTTAGCTGGAGCAGCAAAGACAGCAGCTGCTCACCGAGCGTCAAAACTTCCACATGGAGCAGCTGAAATACGCCGAACTCCGAGCCCGGCAACAATTAGAACAGCAGCAGCAACAACAGCAGCAACAACAGAGCCAGAACGCACAACAATCGCACCAGCACACCAGTGGTCCAGGCATGAATCCTCTGGGGACAGCCTTGTCATCTCACCAGCAGCCTCCCCCTTATCCCATGATGCTTCACCAGATGCCCCCACCTCACCCTCCTCAACCAGGTTAGTGACGTCCGTCGGCGTTGATCATCGAAGTGCGGGTTTTGAAAAGGAGAGAGAGAGAGAGAGAGTCGTTCTGGGGTGGCACAGATTCTGACAAGAAGACAAGGAAGCCAAGATTATTAAGTGCTGGAGACATAACCTGTAAATAACAGGTAGTCCTCGCCTTGTGACCAACATTGGTGGCTAAGTGAGGCAGTGGTTGGGTGGATTTGCGCCTGGTTTGGCACCCTTCATTCTCGTGGTGACTGAGTTGCTATAGTTGTGTAGTGCGTCATGCGAATTTGGATCATGTGACTGGGGAATGAAGCAACGGTCATAAGTACGAGGATGGTGAAGTCCTTTGTGCTCTCTGAGCTTGCAGACATTTCGTGACCCAACCATGTGACATCATTACTACTAGGAGGAGTGTGAGGTCTTCCATGCTCTCTGAGCTTGATCATTTTCTTCTGGAGGTTTCGTGACCCAGCTAGGTAACATCATCAGTAATAGAAGAAAGGGGGATTAGTCTCTATTTATGTACAATTTCTTGCCCAGACAGTGTCCTTGGGAATGTGTGTGTGTGGGGGGTGTCCCTTGGTTGTTCCTTGATTAGAAGAGGATTGTTTTCTCCTTGATTATTTGTCTGGGGTTAATCCCTGCTTCTCTGAGAATTGGTAACTGGAGGGATGTGTTAGTTTTTTTGTTTCCTTTGTGAATTGTGTGTAAATATGGCTTTTCTCTGGGTGTCCATAATGGGAGATGAATCAATCCTGGTAGCATCATTTCCCCCTACAGCAATACTACTTATAGGGGGGTTCCTGGCCCTCTGAGCTTGGTGGTTTCCTTGAAGACGTTTCATGACCCAACTAGGTAACATCACCAGTGCATAACAACCCACGGTGTTGTGTTTGAAGCACAACAGGAACGGTGGACTGCAGTTGGCGCTTGGGAAGCCGAGTCTGCCAACCTTCCTCCTCTTCCTCCACCGTTTTGTTAGAGCCACCAGGGCTTCCGGCTCCTCCCTGAAGGCTTTTGCTCCAAAAAGCTTCTTGAAACCTTCTTTTTAACACGCCCGGATGTGTGAAAATGGGCTTTTCAAACTCAGAAAGCAAGAAAAGATTCCCTCTGCAGTGGAAACAGGTTTTCAATCCAGGGCAGGATTAGCCGTTTCGGAGGGGTCATTGCGGAGTGAAGGTTTCCAACCCTTGGAGGCACTGCCACTCTTTGGAGATGGGAAGATGAGGCTTCTCTACCTGTTGGTTTGGAGGGAAAGGCAGGGAGGGAGGGAGGGAAGGAAGGAAGGAAGGGATAGGAAGAAGGAAGGAAGGAAGGCGGAAATGAAGGGAGGGATGGAGGGAGATAGGAAAAAGTAAGGCAGAAATGAAGGGAGGGAAGAAGGAAGGAGATAGGAAAAGGGAGGAAGACAAAAGGAAGCAAGGAAAGGAGAGAGGAAGGGAAGGAAGGAGATATATAGGGAAAGATTAATGGAAGGAAAAATGAAGGCAGGAACTATTAGGAAGGATGTTAGGAAGGAAGTGTGGGTGGAAGGAAGGAGATATGGGGCAGGGAGGAAGGAAGGAAGGACAGATGGATGGATGGATGGATGGAGATAGAGGGAGGAAGGAAGGAGATACAGGAAGGATGAATGGAAGGAAAAAAGAAAGAAGGCTGGAGATGTATGAGGGATGGAAGTGTGGATGGATGGCTGGATGGATGGATGGAAGGAGATACGTATACGAAGGAAGAAAAGTAAAGGAGATAGAGGGAAGGAGATATGGATGGATGCATGGCCTGGAAGAAAGGAATGAAGCAGGTATGGGGGATGGATGGAAGGGAGGAAGGAAAGAGATATATGAGGCGAGGAAGGGAAGGAAGGTGGGAGATGGGGAGGAAGGAAGAAGCCAACCAAAGGCATCTCCGCCAACCGCCTCCTGTCTAATGAACCATGCCATTCTCCCCCCCCCCCCCCAAACAGCTGCCGTTTGTACTCGGCTGTGCATTTGTGTGTGTGTGTGTGTTTTCCTTTCAGCATCCCTTCCTGTATGTAGGTCACGCTTCCCTGTTTATTCTGCTCCAGCCGTTCTGTCTTCTCCCCCCCTCATCCGCCCATCCTCTCCTCTTTCTCCTCCACCGAACGTCCTTCTCTCTCCCTTTTTGTTTTTTTCCCCCTCTCCCCTCATTACACCCACCCCTCCCTCGCTTGCCTTTAACCCGTCATCGCATCTCAGCTACTGCGGGGAAATCCTGGTTAGCGGAAGCCATTTTCTGCTCCCCCCCCCACCCCCCGCCTCTACCCTGTGATGGAGAGTTTTTGCACGTCCCAAAAAATTCTTTTTCCTCTGCTTTTCATTTCCCCCAGAGATACACAGGCATGTACATATATATATAAGAGGCAGAAAAGGGCTTTTAAAAAGCATTTTAATGTTGTGTGCCGTTTCTTGCAAAAGTAGACCAGTAGCAGGGGGGGGGGGGGGGATAAGATTTTTTTTTCCCTCCTTGCTGATGGCTTAAAAGCATATTTCAAAAGGCAGCTTAAATGTAGGCAGTCCTCAGCTTAACCACCGCAATGGAGCGGCCACATTTCTGCTGCCAAGGGAGACATTTCTTCAAGGAAATGGAATTTCTTGCCCCCGTCATTAAGTGAATCCCTGCAGTTGTTAAGTCGGTAACATGGTTCTGAAGCCAATCTGGCTTCCCTGTTCCATTTGTCAGAAGGTCACAAAACGGGGATCGCACACACGCACACACCGGGACACTACAAGCGTTGTAAATATGAGTCAGTTGCCAAGCTTCCGAATGTTCTTCATATGACCGACAGTTCTAAGTTTGAAAACTGGTCCTAAGTGCTGTTTTAACTTTGAACGGTCACTAAATGGACCATTGTAAGTCAAGGACTATCGGGGGGAAGGGGCAGGATTTTTCTCAGCCTCCGCAATGCGGAGACGGGTGGACTTCAACTCCAGAATTCCCCAACCAGGATACTTTAAAAGAGGACTTAAATTCCCAGAATCCCCCAGCTGGCATCTTTTAAGAGGGGAAGACTCCAGCTCCCAGAATCCCCCAGCTGCATGTTGAGAAGCACTGATCTTCCCCTCTCTCTCTCCTCCTCTCCCTTTCCTTTCTCCTCCCTCCTTTCTCCTCTCTTTCCCTCTCCCTCCATCTCCTCTCCCCCTTTCTCTTTCTCTCCTTTCCTCCCAAATCTGGTAGTTTGCCCAAGAGCCCAGTGCTTTAGTTGGCAAGGCTGTGGATGAATGCTTGGACGGACGGATGGAGAGATGGACGAAGATGCCAAAGGATTGGGAATGGGGAGATGGGTGGAAAGGGAGGGAGAGATGGAAGAGTGGGGAATGGATGGATGGAGAGATGGATGGAGGAAGAGGAGGAGGAAGAAATGAACAGAGAGGAGGGATGATGGGAGATGTGAACAGAGAGGGGTTCCAGGGGTTCAAAGATGGCCTCCAAGGGCCCCCTCCCCTCACACCCACCTTCACTGCTGTAAGAGCCAAGGTGGCGCAGTGGTTAAATGCAGCACTGCAGGCTACTGCTAGATCAGCAGTTCAGGCGGTTCAAATCTCACCGGCTCAGGGTTGACTCAGCCTTCCATCCTTCCGAGGTGGGTAAAATGAGGACCCAGATTGTTGTTGGGGGCAATATGCTGACTCTCTGTAAACCGCTTAGAGAGGCCTGAAAGCCCTATGAAGCGGTATATAAGTCTAACTGCTATTGCTATTGTTATTCCTCCCCCACAGGTCCCATCCTCGGACAGGGCTCCATGATGCCCGGACAGCCCCTGCCAGGCCGTATCATGCCCACCGGGACCACCAACGCCCCTTCGGGCCACCAGCACCAAACATCCCTCCCTCGGGCACAGGGAACATCGTCGGCCCCCGGGGGCAGCTGGCCTCTCCAAACGGCTTGTGTGAGTCTCCCGATTGGACCCGTCTCTCCTTCCTCCAGGACTCCAGAGGGCTCCTTCCATTTTATTTATTAAATTTACAGCCGGTCCTCCACTTACAACCACACTGAGCTCGACATTCCAGTTGCTAAGCAACACCTTTGTTCAGTGAGTTTCACCCCCCGCGACACTTTTCTTGCCGCGGTTGTGAAGTGAATCATTGTGGTTTGGCTTCCCCATTGACTTTGCCAATCAGAAGGTCTCCAGAAGGGGATCATGTGACCCCCGGGACACCGCGACCGTTATCAATATTTGTCTTGCTTAGCAACGGAAACGTTAGTCTCGGTTATGCGTTGCAAGTCAAAGACAAATAACATTCCGGGCAAACAGTTGTCTAATTTTTTTCAGCCCCATTGCTCTCCGTGTCCTTCCAATAATAGCCCTGGGCTTTGAACTGAAGCCAGCCTCTTAACAAACCTTCCATCCGGTGGCAAGGAGTTCCCCTGGCTTCCTCACGCACCCTTCCCAAACCGCCAACTCCGTTTTGACGGAATTCAGCAAATGAAATTTCTGAATAAATAAATAAGTTCGACCTTTTTGCGTATTACCAACCGCCCGATGGCCATGGGTCACCCTTCCTTAATGAACCTTCTGGGCCACCCATCTGTGGCTGGAGGCCCTTCAACGATGGGTCCTCCTGAAAACGGCTCCCCGTTTTTAGGGCCAAGCCTTCACGTTGACAACGTTCAGAGGTGGCTTCCAACCCGTCTCCTACCAGGTGTAAGTGCAGAATTTAAGCCGGGCCAGACGTCGCATCTTCTCTGGAGCTTCTGAAGAACCCAACTTGAAGATCATACCTCTCTCTCCAGATGACCACCTTAATTCTCTCTTTGGTGTCTCTTCTCAGATCCTCAGCCGCCACCGCCGCCTCCTCCTCCTCCAGCCGACGGGGCAACGCCGCCACCCACAGGACCCATCCCGGCCTCCACAGCACCCTGAACGCATCCTCAACCAGGACCTTCTCAAGCTCTGGAAGATGCAGCCAACACCATCGTTCCTCCATGTTCTGCTCCTCTTTCTCCCAGCTTGTCTTCCCACCCCAATGTGTCGTCCAACTCACAGCACCCATAGTTTCGGGATGGGGGTGGCAGTTGTAACCCTTTGGGTGGGACTTCTGACCCACAGCTGGTTCATCTTGGTACTTCAATCTCCTGGCCATCAAGGGCTTCCATCATCATCAAAAGAATTGGAAGGGATCCACTGAGATTTTTTTTTGGGGGGGGGGGAAATGAGTCAGTGGTCCAGGCTGAGAACCAAGATGGACCAGCTCGGTTCCGTGAATTTGGGGGGGGGGGGTTGTTCCTCATATCTTGAGAGTTCAAGGTGACAATTTTTCTGGAGATGTCTCCATCTCTTCCAGGTGGGCATGGTTCTCAGAATGTCATTGTTCCACAACTTCTCCTTGAACCTGGAGGAGACACACTCCATTTTCCCCTTCCAGCCCCTTCCCCCACCTTTCTGTGGCTCCTCCCTTCTGCAGCCCACCCACCCAACTGCTACCATCGCCCTCCACCACCATCATCATCAGTTCTCAAAACTACCTCTTAGAAAACAGCTGCACTGGGGGGGGGGCAAGCCAGCAAGCCAGGACCCCCTTTGGGGTCCTGAAAGCCCCTCCCATCTTTCATAGGCACACACACACCCAACCATACTGTATCCCAAAAACCCCTGCTTAACTTTGCCCGCCTCTCTTCGACCCACCCTTTAGAAATGGGGAGTGGGCTACTGGCTTGATGAGGCCCCGGATACTCACAGCCGCGCCTGGTTTTCTCCAGCCTTAACAGGTGCCTCGCCAGAAAAAGTGGGGGGACTGTCCGGGATGCCGAGGCCAGCCATGCCACCCTCCCCACAAACACAAACCCTCCCTTTTGACACCCGAAATTTCCAGAAGTTTTTTCAAACCAAGCTTTTCCCGCAAAATGATGCACCCTTTCTAACTGCATTTTGGGGGCGGGGGACGTATGGGGCCCCCAAATCTGCTTCACCACACTCCCCACTGCCAGTTGTGAAGAATACAACGGTTATGTAGGGTAACAATGGTGGATGTCGCAACCTCTTATTTGGGGAAGATCTTGTCCCCTTCTCAATACCCCCCCCCTGGAAAAGAGCTCCCTTTCTCTTCCCATCCCATGTGTGGCCCCCACCCTTCCTTACCTCCGGAGCACCCTAGGATTTGTGATTCTCAACATGGGTCCTTTTTGTAGCGAGATCTCCTTTGGATTGTAAAAGATTTGTGAAAATGGAGAATTTTACTCTCCCTCTTCTCTCTTTCTCTCTTTCCTTTTTTTTTAAGCTCAATTAGTGACCGGATCCTGCCGCGTATGTGTGTGTGATGAATCAATAACACAACGGTGTTTCGGTACGCATGAGAAATGGGAGATGTTTGGGGGGGTGGGGGGGTTAAGCTCCAATTTGGGGGTGGGGGTGGGGACACATCAGTTCTTACAGCACAAATTTCTAAATTTTTGTGACACTGAAATAAAGTGGGGTTTTTTTTTTAAAACAACTCTGCCTGTGTTTGGTCTTTTTGTTGGTTACGCAAGGCATTCCTCGACTTAACGACGGAGCCTTAATGACTAATCGAGAGATTTATTTTATGACCTTTCTCACCACAGTTGTTAAGTAAATCACTGCAATTTATGTTGTAAAACCTGGTCGTTAAGTGAATCTGGTTTCCTGCCTGTTCAGATGGTCGCAAAAGGGGAATCACGTGACCCTGGGACACTTTGACTGTGATAAATATGAGCCCCGTTGCCAAGCCTCTAAATGTCGATCAGGTGATCAAGGGGATGGTGGAACAGTCGTAAGAGTGGGAAAAAAATGATACCATTGTGACTTCGAACGGTCACTGAGCGAACTGTTTTAAGTCGAGGACTGCCCTGTAATGCTCTTGGCCTCTGCTCAGCGTCCCTCAGTGCTCTGACAACCACATCTGAAGATCTGCACAAAATCAGAGAAACACACAAAAAACACACACAAAAAACACACACAACCCTTTCCTGGCCTGTTGCCTGCCAAGCAGAGTCTCCGTATCGGACAAAGAAACTAGGAAATTGAGTTTATTTTTACTTATTAATTGAATGGATTTATAGAACTGTCCAACTCACACACAGATATTGTGTATGATATTAGAATCCACCTTTTAACATATTTCCTGTTTTGGCATTTTTTAAAAAAAATCTAGTTTTTTAACACATGCGCGTACACAATTTTCTCTCTGCATTTAAAACATACAGCAAAAATCCAGAGTTTTAACTCGCGCGCAGTTTCCTCTTTTTTACATTAAAATAAAAAGTCACAAAATTACATATAAAACGGACAATGTTCCTTTTTTTTTGCATGACAAACCCAAGCAATTCAGTTTAAACACACATTTTTAAAAAATGTGTTTTAACACACAGTAATTTCCTTTTCTGCATTAAAATTTAAAAAAAATCAGTTTAAAACAGCTTTCATCTTTTTGCATTAGAAAAAAAGTAACACGTATGGTTTCATCTTTTTGTATTTAAAAAAAAAATAACCCCACAAAAGATCCACAGTTTTGAAACACACAATTTTTGTCTCTGCACACACACACACAAAATTCCACAAACTGAAAACACAAATAAGATTTTCTCTTTTTTTTTGTTAAATAACTCATCTCCCACTGAGCTGGTGTCCAGGTTTTCTCCCATCTTCCTTTTCGTCTTCTCAATGCCGTCACACTACAACTCCCAGCACCCTTAGCCAGGAGGACTGTTGGCCGCATCGCTGGAGATGCTGCAGGTGCATGCTCTAGATGTGTGTGTGTGTGTGTGTGTGTGTGCGTGTTCAAGGTGATTTGTGTTTGTGTGTGTGTGCAACAGACTGACGCAAAACGGGCCTGTGCTTGCAACGCACCTAGTGGGAAGCCTGGTTTGCTTTTTCAGCTAAGCCAAACGTAACCAGCATTTGATGAAGATCATCCTAAAATGATCCTGGATTCCTCCCGATTAGTGGCAGACTTGTCTCCACAATTGATCCCTTCTTCTCGGCCTAATTAAAGATGGGATTCCCGTCTTATCTCCCAGGCTGATCTGAACCCAGATCTGCTTTGCATCACCCAACTTCTTGATCCCAGGTGATCACCTGAAAACCTGGCTAAGAAATGAAATCTGCCCCCCCCCAAGACCCTGAAAGTCAAGGGCTCCCCCCAAACAAGGAACCCCCCCCATGACTGGCCCCCATCTCCTCTGGAGTTGCTCTAAGAAATTGGGGCGCCCATGGATTGGGGCTCCCATGGAGCTCCAGGCTAACCCAGCCACAGGAATAGAGATCCCTTGATTCACAACGGACAGGATCGATGGGGAAAGGAAGGCTCCAGTGGGCCTTATAGCAATCCTCAAGTGGCAAGTTTCTACGAGGGGGCGCGGATTGGAAAGGCTGAGGCAGCCCAGCATCATGGTCTTTGGAGTTGCCTTCTGATTCATCCCCTCTTCTTCCCTTTGGTGACGGACTCTGCCATGGCCCAACCTCATTTGCGGATTGCAGTACAATTTTAACCACAGGGACTGCAACTCCCAGAATTCCCCATGGCAGCTAGGGAACTCTGGGAGTTATAGTCCCTCTTAAAGCATAGCTGGCTGTGGGAGTTGGAGTCCTCCCCTCTTAAAGCATAGCTGGCTGGGGAATTCTGGAGAGTGGAAGCCCACCCCTCTTAAAGCATCCTGGATGGGGGATTCTGGGAGTGGAAGTCCTCCCCTCTTAAAGGATCCTGGATGGGGGATTCTGGGAGTGGAAGTCCTCCCCTCTTAAAGCATCCTGGATGGGGGATTCTGGGAGTGGAAGTCCTCCCCTCTTAAAGCATGCTGGCTGGGTGATTCTGGGAGTGGAAGTCCTCCCCTCTTAAAGGATGCTGACTGGGGGATTCTGGGAGTGGAAGTCCTCCCCTCTTAAAGCATTCTGGATGGGGGATTCTGGGAGTGGAAGTCCTCCCCTCTTAAAGCATCCTGGCTGGGGGATTCTGGGAGTGGAAGTCCTCCCCTCTTAAAGGATCCTGGATGGGGGATTCTGGGGAGTGGAAGTCCTCCCCTCTTAAAGCATCCGGGCTGGGGGATTCTGGGAGTGGAAGTCCTCCCCTCTTAAAGCATCCTGGATGGGGGATTCTGGGAGTGGGAAGTCCTCCCCTCTTAAAGGATCCTGGATGGGGGATTCTGGGGAGTGGAAGTCCTCCCCTCTTAAAGCATGATGAGTGGGGGATTCTGGGAGTGGAAGTCCTCCCCTCTTAAAGCATCTGGGCTGGGGGATTCTGGGAGTGGAAGTCCTCCCCTCTTAAAGGATCTGGATGGGGGATTCTGGGGAGTGGAAGTCCTCCCCTCTTAAAGCATCCTGGATGGGGGATTCTGGGGAGTGGAAGTCCTCCCCTCTTAAAGCACGCAACCTGGGGGATTCTGGGAATTGAAGCTGAGTTCTCACAAGGAACTAAACCACAGAAGCTTGTAGATTGAGCCATGTTCCCGCTGCAACCCAGCCAAGGGTCCCCCCAGTCCTGGGGCGGCTGCTGGTTGTTCCCCCCAGAAGCCCCTACTCTTCCCATGGCCTCCCCCCCCTCCCTCCCCTCATCCCATCCACTCCCAGGCCAGAGGATCCCTGGCTTGAATTCTGTGGCTGGAGATGTCTCCCCTTGGCTCAATCCCGGATCATTCGCCCGTCATATTGGCTCGGGCTCGAGTCTGGAGTTCTCAGCCGCGTGCGAATCCCCGCAGCCACCCTCAAGATCCGTTCCCACGATCAGCCAAGTCAGAGATTGCCAGACGCCAGGGGGAAAATTCCAAAGCCCATTTCCCTCTCCAGCCCTCTTTCCTGGTCGGGGATGATGGGCGTGGGTAGGGCTGTTGCTGGTATTCCGGCCTCTGCGGGGGTCTCCCTCCCTCTCTCTCTCTCTCTCTATACCCCTCCTCTCTCCCTCCCTCACCAAGCGCCGCCCCCTCCCCTCCCATCCTCTTCTCCCCCCCCTCCCACTTCAGGAGGCGGCTGGCCACTCGGCGCTGCTGCTGGAGGCGAGGCGGCCGCGGATGATGGGGCGGAGGAGGAGCGGTGGGGCGGCGGCGGCAGCGGAGCGCTGATCGCGGAGGGGAGGCAGGCGGGCAGGGGGCGCGGTCGGTCCGGCGGGCGAGCCCAGAGCCCCGCGGCGAGGATGGGGGCGCCCCCCGCCGCCCCCCGGCTGGCCCTCCTGGCGTTGCTGCTGGCGGGTAGGTGGGCCTGGAAGATGCGGTGGGGGGTCTCGAGAATCCGTAGAAGGGTCTCTCCGAGCCCCCTCACCATATTGAGTAAAGCCGGCCAAAGAGATGGGGAGGGGTCTTTGCCTTAAATTCAAGCTTGGGTCTTTCTGGGCTCCTTCCCGCTCGGATTTTGGGGGGGGGGAGCAATAGGGTGGGGGAATGACGAGGGGGAGCATTGGGGTGTTGCCTCCCCTTGAAACGTGTCCCCCAAATCCACACAGAGCATCCTTAGAAGAGATGCGGGGAGAGGTTCGCGCTAAAATCGCAGCACGCCCCCCCTCACCCGCCCAATTCCAACCGTGGGGACTGGAGGGGGAAGGGGCGGTTGCGGAAATCTCGGGGTTCTCTAGATTTAGGGGAGGGGGCGGCGGATAAAGGGGTCTCCCCCTCCCTAGCTGTCAATCAGCGTATGATAGGGAGAATGCGATGGAGTCCCTTTCGCCGGGAAAAGGCGGGGGTTCCCGGGAGGGGGGTGGGCGGCCATGGGAGCCAAGAAGGGGAGGGGTCCTACTCTCTCCCCCCCCCCCAACTTCCTCAGCCGCTAGTCCTCAATCGGACTGGGCTACAAAGCCCAACATCCCCAGCCAGGACAGCCGAAGGCGCCGGGTTTTTAATACAAGTTGGCCATCATTTCACGAACGGGATGGGGGGACTAGAATTAGAGGGAAGGGTCCAAGAGGAGGAGGGGGCGGAGGGCAGCATCCCCACGAATGATTTGTGGTTCCTGACCATGTGCAGAAAATCCGCCCGCCCCGCCCTCCACACACACATACACACACCTTTTTCCTTTTTGGGGGGAGGGGGGTGCGGGACGTCGGGATTCTGGGAGGGGTCTTTGCAAAGTGGGAGGGAGGCCTGTATTTGGGGGCAGGGGAGCGGCTTGTTTGCTTGGTTGCGACCCCCACCCCACCCCCAGCAGGTGAAAAGAACCCCCCCCCATGGGTGTGCCTCAGAGAAGGGGATGGAGACCACTCCCCAAAAATGGGGGGTCCACAGGTGTGCCCCTCCCTCAGGCAAGCCCCTGCCTTCCATCTTTTTTTCTTTCCGTTTTTTCATCCTTCCTTCCCTCCCTCTCTTCTTTCCATTTCTTTTCCTTCCTTCCCATTCATCCTCTTCCCTTCTTCCTTCCTCCACCTCATATTGTCTTCTCTTTCATTTCCCTCCCTCTCTCTTTTTCTCTTTTCCTCTCTCCTCCTCTTCTTCCCTGCTTCTCTCCCTCCCTTCCTCCATCCTTCCCCCTTTTATCTTCTCTTCCTCCCTCTCCTCCCTTCCTTCTCTTCCTTCCCTTTCATTTCCTTTCCTCCATCCCTCCATCTCTCCTCTTCTTTCTTCCTGCCTCTCTCCCTCCTCCCCTCCTCTTTCCATCCTTTTTTCCTTTTCTCATCTCCCTTCTTCCTTCCTTCCTTCCTTCATCCCTCCCTCTCTTCATTTCCATTTTCCTCTCTCCATTTCTCCTTCCTCCCTTCCACTCTTCTTCCCTCCCTCCTCTTTTCCTGCCTTCCTTCCTTCCTTCCTTTTCCTCCCTTCCTCCTTCGTTCCTTCATTCCTCCCTTTCCTGTCCTCTCTTCCATTTTCTTTACTCAATCTCTCCTCCTTCTTCCCACCCTCCCTCCCTCATTTTCTTTCCCTCCCTCCCTCCTTCTTCCGCTCTTTCCTGTCTCTCTTCCATTTTCTTCACTCAATCCCTCCTCCCTTCTTCCCACCCTCCCTCCCATCTTCTGTCGTTTCTTCCATTTTTCCCTACATCCATCCTCCCTTCCTTTCCTCAACCCGCCTTCTTCCTCCCACCCTTCCCTGTCCTCTTCCATTTTCTTCCCTCCATCCCTTCTTCTTTCCTTTCTCCTGCCCTCCCTCATTTTCTTTCCTTCCTTCCCACCCTCCACCTTTTCTCCCTCGCTCTTTTCCTTCCCTTGCTCCTTTTTCTTTCCTTCCCCTTCCCTCCATCCCTTCCTTCTTCTCCTGCCTTTCTTTCCTTCCCTCCCTCCTTCCCATCCGTTCTCCTTTCCTTTCCTTCCTCCCTCTCTCTTTTCCTCCCTTGTTCCCTTTTTTCCTCCTCCCTCGCTTCCTTCTTTCTCCCCTTCCCTTCCTTCCTTCTTTCCCTCCTCCCTCCCTCCCTGCCTCTTTCCCCCTTTTTGCTTCCTTCTTTTTTTCCTTCCTTCCATCCCATCTTTCCTCCCTCCCTCCTTCTTCCTCCCTCCTCCCTTCCTTCCTTCTCCTGCCTTTTCTTCCCTCCCTCCCTCCTTCCCATCCGTTCTTCTTTCCTTTCCTTCCTCCCTCTCTCCTTTCCCCTTGTTCCCTTTTTTCCTTCCTCCCTCGCTTCCTTCTTTCTCCCCTTTCCTTCTTTCCCTCCTCCTCCCTCCTTGCCTCTTTCCCTTCATTTTTTGCTTCCTTTTTTTTCCTTCCTTCCATCCCTTCTTTCCTCCCTCCCTCCCTTCTTCCTCCCTCCCTTCCCTTCCTTCTTCTCCTGCCTTTCTTTCCTTCCCTCCCTCCTTCCCATCCATTCTTCTTTCCTTTCCTTCCTCCCTCTCTCCTTTCCTCCCTTGTTCCCTTTTTTCCTTCCTCCCTTCCTTCCTTCTTTCTCCCCTTCCCTTCCTTCCTTCTTTCCCTCCTCCCTCCCTCCTTGCCTCTTTTCCTTCATTTTTTGCTTCCTTCTTTTTTTCCTTCCTTCCATCCCTTCTTTCCTTCCTCCCTCCTTCTTCCTCCCTCCTTCCTTTCCTTCTTCTCCTGCCTTTTCTTCCCTCCCTCCCTCCTTCCCATCCGTTCTTCTTTCCTTTCCTTCCTCCCTCTCTCCTTTCCTCCCGTGTTTCCCTTTTTTTCCTTCCTCCCTCGCTTCCTTCTTTCTCCCCTTCCCTTCCTTCCTTCTTTCCCTCCTCCCTCCCTCCCTGCCTCTTTCCCTTCCTTCCTTTTTTGCTTCCTTCTTTTTTCCTTTCCTTCCATCCCTTCTTTCCTCCCTCCCTCCCTCCCTCCTTCTTCCTCCCTCCCGGCCACACCTCCTGGCGAATTAATCCCTCTTTACTACGGAGAGAATCCAGAGAATGAATCAGGCCGTGTGGGGAATGCTGCTATTTTGGTTCAGGCGCAGGGGTGGGAATAAAGAATGGTATATTTTTTGTATCCCCCCCCCTCTCCTTGGGAAAAGCCCCTTGGGGTCCCCACTCCCACAGAGGCCTGTGTGTGTGTGTGTGTGTGTGTGTGTGTGTGTGTGTGTGTGTGTGTGACCAAAGTGGGGGGGGAGTCATGGGGAGGGGGGAAGCCAGAGAGAGACCCCCCCCCCATGTCCCATGTCTCTGTTTTCCTTCCTTGCAGCCTCTGAGTCCCATCCTAGTTTCCCGGGTGACCCCAAAGTATCGGGACCCCTCTGGAGGAGCAGCCAAGAGCCCCCCCTTCTCAGCAGCCATCCCCCGATGAAAGAGCGTCCATCTCCCCCTGGGCAGACCCCCAGGTCGGGGGGCAACGTCTCCATGGCCCAGGTGTCATCTCTGCAACCGGCCCAGGCCAAGGAGTCCCAGCTGGTTCCCCCCACTCTCCCTCCCACCCGTGTCTGGCAACCTGCGTGGGAGCCCAAAACCCAGCCGGTTCTCTGCCCCGGCTGCTCTCGGCGGACAGCGCGGGAGATGGCAGGGAGTGATTCACACCCAGACCCTGGCACGGAAGATTCCTCAGCCGCCCCACGCGTGGCTCCCCCAGGCCGGGCAGAAGACGCCACTTGGCGGCTTTTCGACCGAGGCAAAGCCGGGCCAGGCAGCCAAGAAGACGTGGGCAGCGGAGACCCCCATGCGAAGACCCCTCTGAATCGCGGGTGGGCCACAGCGCATCCACCACGCGATTTCAACCCGCTCGGCCGGGAGAGAGATCTCCTGCTCGAACCCACGCGATCAACGCACGACCCACAAACAACTGAGACCTTGCGAGGAGCCGGGGGTGTCCCGGGCCCAAAGGAAGAGACCCCCAGCCACAGCCCGAACCTGGAGACCCTCCCTTCCATCGCGCCCCCTGCCGTCAAAATCAAGCAGACCCCTTCCTCCGACCCGCTGGCCTCGGAGATAATCGACGTCGATTATTATGACCTTTTCGACGGAGGCGCCTTGCGAGGGCCTGGCATGGACTCCACCAAGGCGAAACCCCCCGTGGACAAAGGGGTCTCGTGGCCCTTCCGTGACCTTTACGACGAGTTCAGCCCTTTCGACGAGTCAGATTTCTACCCCACGACCTCCTTTTATACCGACGGCGACGAGGAAGAGGAGCCAGAAGAGGAAGAGGAGGAGGAAGAGGAGGAGGAGGAGGCAGGGGCCGCGGAGGAAGAGGAGGAGGGGAAGGACCTCCAGGTCCCAACGCCCACACCCCCCAAAATCCACAGCAAACTCCCCGGCGCAGAGCCCACCGCCCGCCGCTTTCTCCATCCCCCGTTACAGACCTTTGTCATTTCGGGGGCCGGCGGACGAATCCTCTCCGGGCCAGTTTCAGGGGATCCAGCCCGGGAAACGGGCGTCCCGGAGAACGGCACCGAATGCCGCGTAGGCTACACCCGACACAATGCGACCTGCAAATCAGTCTGTGACACCTTCCCAAGTTATTGCCACAACGGGGGGCAGTGTTACCTAGTAGAGAACTTGGGCGTCTTCTGCAGGTGAGTGGGGGGGGAGGCTGGAAAAGGGCCTGGGGTCCCTCTGGGCTGCCAGATTTTCCGAGGGGAAGATGGGGGGGTGTGCGATACGGACACACAGACACACACACCCCACTTACCTTCAAGCAGTAGAAACTAGGTGGGGTGTCTTTTAAACTTCGGGGGAAGGGTTGAATATGTGCACATCCGGGGGGCATTTGAGACCTATTTTTGCTGGGAAAGGGTCATTCGTAAGGGGGGGGCTTCCCTCTCTGGTCTTCAAAACACCCCCTCCCTTATGGTTCACAGGTGTACATTCTCCATGTGTTTGTCTCCCAGGTAAATGGAGTGCAGAAAGCAGTGTGGGACGCTGCCACCACCCTACGCTACCCCAGCAGAGAGAGAAGGAAAGAGAGGAGAGAGAGAGAGAGAGAG
Source organism: Thamnophis sirtalis (assembly GCF_051295495.1). Classification (NCBI taxonomy): domain Eukaryota; kingdom Metazoa; phylum Chordata; class Lepidosauria; order Squamata; family Natricidae; genus Thamnophis; species Thamnophis sirtalis. The sequence continues at coordinate 2,360,540 of NW_028261384.1, forward strand.
AGAGAAGGAGACAGAGGGAGATAGAAAGGAAGAATGAGAGTGGAAAAGAGAGGGGGAGGGGGAGAGAGGAGGGGAGAGAAAGAGGGAAACAGAAGCAGAGAAACAGAAAAAAAAATAGGAGGAACGGAGAGAATGGGAGAGAGAATGAGATGAAGAGAGAAAGAATGAAAGAGAAGGGGTGAGGGAGAGATGAAGAATGAGTGAGAAACAAAAAGAGAAATGGAATGAGGGAGATAGAAAGAGGGAAAGGGGGAAAGAGAATGAGAGGGGGAGAAATAGGGAGAGAGAAACAGAAAGAAATAGAAGAGGAGAGAATGGAAGAGAGGCAGAGAGAGAGAAAGAGAGGTGAAAGAAAGAATGGGAGAAAGAATGAGAGAGGAAGAGAGAATGAGGAAGGGGAAAAGAGAAGGAGAGAGTGAGAAAAAGAGAAAGAAAATGAGAAAGAGGGAGAAAGAGAGAGGGAGAGAGAAAGAAAGAGGAGGGGAAAGAGAAGTTGAGAGAGAAATAGAAAGAAAGGCTAAGAGGAGAGGAAAGAAAGAAAAGTGAAAGAGAGGAGAGAGAAAAAGAAAGAAAGAGAGAGAGAGAGGAGAGATAAAGGGAGAAGAAGAATTAAAGAAAAATGGAGAGAATGAGAACTAGAGAAAGAAGGAGAGATGGGTGTGAAAGAAAAACAATAAAAAAGAGAGAATGAATGAGAGGAGAGTGAGAGAAAGGGAGAAAGTAACAGAGAAAGAGAAAGAGAGAAAAACAGAGAAAGAGGGAGATGAATATTGTAGTTCTAGGCCCTAGGATCTCTGGGGTCTCCTCCTTGAGCTGGGGGTTAGATTGGATGACCTCCCAGACCCCTTCCAACTATTCTGTTCATGAAAGCACCTGTCTCAATTCTCACATGGAGCTGAGACACACACACACACACATACACCTTGTTTCAAAAGCACTCTGCACATGCTCGGGAGTTCCTCTTTGCCGCCTCTCTTCCCAGAGGTTTAATTGATGTTGTGAGCCATTAAAAGGAGACAATTAAGGAGGGAGGGGGGAACTTGGGGTCGGGGAGGGGTATTGAAACCTCTCCCTCTTGAGACCCTCCTTGGCCGGGCGGGGAAGAGAGAACCCCCCTCCCTCTTTCCCCAGAGGGAATCTCTCACCCTTCCTTTCTCCCCCCCCCCCATCTGCGACCAAGGGAGGGGGTCCTTTGACAGCCCCCTCCCCTCTGAAAATTCTGTCCCTTGATCCCAAAAACCAGGAACAAAGATGATAGTGGCCATTTTAGAACTCCTCACTTTTGACTCCTCCCCCCTCCTGTGGGAAAAGACCCCCCAACCCCCTTCAGCTGCCCCCAGACTCAAAATGGGGCTTTTGAGGGTCTCTTCTCAGTGGGCGGGGGTCAGACTGAACCCAAGAGACCTCCTCCCCTTTTCCTCCACCCCTATCTTGGAAAGGGAGGGGTGTCACCTTGGACCTCGTCCCCTCCCAAATGTCCAACTCCCCCCATCTCAATTCCTCTGGACCTCAGACCCTCGGAAAACGCCCCCTCCTCAAATAAGCATTCTGGGCCTAACATGACTGCCTAGTCCTTCTGCTGACACTCACACACACCGAGAAAGAGGGTGGGACAGGGATGGGGGATCTTAAGGCAGGTAGTCCTCAATTTACGACAAAACACGAGTACATTTACATCGCTAAGCGAGGTAGGTAGGTTTTGCCCTGTTTAACGACTTTTCCATCCCAAATCCAACGTCGAGGCAGGGCCGCCTTTGACTTATGATGGCAATTCCACCCCAAAGCGAGACGGTGGTTGAGTTTTATCCCATTTTACGACATTTCTGGCCATTGTTGTTAAGCAAATCCCCGCGGTCATGAAGTCAGTCACACCGCCATTAAGTGAATCAGCCTCCCCGCCCCCTTGAGTTTGCTCATTGGAATGTGGCGAAAGGGGAATCATGTGGACACAGCAACCGTCCTAAGGACGAGTCACTTGCCAAGAACTCTTGATCGCATGACCATGGGAATTTCGCCCCGGTCGTAAGCGTGAAAAACAGCAGTTGGTCACTTTCTTCCACGCCGTTGTAATTCGGGCAGTCATTAAACAAGGACTCCCTGTACCAGACCCATGAAGGCACGTACTTCCCCCTTCCTTGGGAGTACAGACCCCATCTTTCTCTCCAGCAGGGGACAATGGGAGGTGTAATCCAACCTATCCAGCTTTTGCGGGGGGGGGGATTTGGAGCCCCTCCCTGGCCCGGAGGCCCCTGCCCTTTATTGGGGTGCTTCAGAGCCCTATATTGGGGTGTCATGCCCCCCCCAAGTCCTACAAAAACCAGGGTGCAGGGTCCCTCCATCAGAAACGGATCAAAGGACCCATAATCCACCAATTTGCTTTCCATTGTGCCCCCTCCTCTTGGGACCCACAGTGTGAGGGGGGAACTGCTGCCTTGCTTCTACTTTGGGGGGGGGGGACACAACCCCTCCCCAATCTAAAGCCAATACAGGAAGTCCTCGACTTACGGCCACCGTCCATCCCCCGCCCCTCTCAATTTCCACTATTTGGTGAGACATTCACTAAGGGGGTTGTGCCCCATTTCATGCTCAGTTGTTAAGTGAATCACTGCAGTGGCTAAGTCAGTCACCTGGTTGTTAAGTGGATTGGGCCCCCTCCCCCCCCCACCCCCCGGACTTTTCTCATTGCAAAATGGGGGGGGGGCGAACCTTAACCCTCTCTCCCCCTCGGGATGCTGCGACCGTCATAGGTACGAGTCAGTTGCCCCGCGTCTGAATTTGGATCGTGGTGCGGCTGCGACGGTCGTAAGGTTGAAACGAACGGCCCTGTGTCGCTTCTTTCAGTGCTATGCTAACTTTGAATGGTTATTAAATGAACGGTCGTAACTCAGGCTCTGTGCATGGAGCCCATCCTCTTTGCAGATCCCCTACCCCTAAATTCCACAGATAGGGAAGACCTCCCCCCCCCCCACTTCCTCCCAGAAGCAGGCAGATGGTATTCGGAGTTGTCCTCCAGCCTCCCCCTCTGACGGAATTAGGTCAGCGCCATCCAAAGCCGTTAATCCGCTTGGTCGGCCAGGCAGAACACGGTCAGAAATGGAACCCAGATCTCCAGATCCCCACGGGGAGATCCTGAAGCCGGGAACAATGTGGATTTTGCAGAGATCTATTGGCGGGGAGTTCCGTAGATTCCCAGTAACTCCAGCCAAGAGGGAAGATATATAGAATGCAGAATCAGAGTTGGAAGGGACCACAGAGGTCTTCTAGTCCAACCCCCTGCTCAAACAGGAGAGCCTATACAGGAAGTCCTCGACTTACGACAGCCTGTTACAGTGACCATTCCAAGTTTCAGCAGCACTGAAAAACGTGTCGCATGATGGCCATTCACATTTACGACCACGTAGCCTCCCTGTGGTCACAGGATCAGAGTTCAGGCTCATACGTATGACAGTTCCAGTGCCATACGACCCACTCTTGCGACCGTTGGACGAGCCACATCAATGGGGAAGCCTGGTTCATTTAAAGACCGGGTTGCTAAGTGAGACATTTGTGAAGGTAGTTTTGCCATGATTCACTTAACAACGGTGGCCAGAGAGGACATTTGAAGGGGGCAAAACTCAAGACGTAATGAATGTCTCACCTAACGACTGAAATTTTGAGCTTGAATGTGGTCGTAGGTTGAGGACTACCCATTTAACAACAGGCACATTGGCACCCTATGTAATAACATATAAGATAAGAAGGAAATATATAAATCCGAAATACCAGGATGAATCTTAGATAATATTAATATTATATTATAATATGAATTTAAGATCTGTCGCTTTTTCCATCAGTCTCCTGAGCATAATACAAGTAATCCTCGGACTTATGACCACAATGAAACCCAAAATTTCTTTCGCTAAAATGCAATGGTTGTTAAAGAGTTTTGCCCCGTTTAATGACTTTCAGCCCATCACGTTTAAGCAAATCCCTGGTATTGTTAAGTTGGTCACACTGTCCTTAAGTGAATCTCCACCGTGGCAAAGTTAGTCAGACGGTCGTTCAGAGAATCGGGATTCTCCCATTGTCTGTGCTGGCTGGAAGGTCGCAAAAGTGGATCACATGACCCTCATAAATATACGAGTCCATTGCCGTCTTCATCACGGGGATGGGGCAATGGGCGTAAGTCTGAGCAATGGGCCGAAGTCACTGTTTCCAGTGCCATCTCTCTCCTAACTCTCAACAGTCACTAAATGAACTGTCATAAATCGAGGACTACCTAGAATCCTTTTGGCCCTGTTAATCCAGAAAAGCGAAAAATAAGGAGATGTCTAGTATACTAGTCCTCGCTTAGTGACCATTCGAAGTTACAACAGCACTGAAAAAAAATGACTTGTTATTCTCACTTATGACCGTTGCGGCATCCCCATGGTCAGGTGATCCAGACTGAGACCCCCTTGTCATGTGACCCCCCTTGGCAACCTCCTGATGAGCAAAGTTAATTGAGGATCCCAATTCACTTAACAACTGTGTCACTCACTTAACGACAGTGTTGATTCACTTAACAATGGTGGCCGGAACAAAGGTGACAAAAAGATACAAAACTCCCTTCCCTGCTGTCTCACTTCACGACGGAAATGTTGGGCTCAGTGGCGGTCGTAAGGAATGGGATACCTATAGCGGCATTTCCAATTGGAGATTTTATATAATGCCAAATCTTTTCACATACGTCACAAAAAATGTCCTAATAATTTAATTTAGTTTTAGTTTTAGCTTAATTTAGTTTAATTTAATTATTTTGCTTTATTTTTTTATTTAATTAATTTAATTTACTTTATTTTAGTTTACTTGAATTTAGATTTATTTTATTATTTTGTTTAATTTGATTTCGTTAGTTTAGAATAGTTTAAATTAAATTTAAAAAATTAAATTATTTTAAGTTTTTATTTTTTGTTTTTTATTATTTAATTTAATTTTGTTAGATTAGTTTAGTTTAAATTAAATTAATTTAAAAAATAAATTGAATTAAGAATGTAAAAAATAAATTAAATTAATAATTTAAAAAATAAATTGAATTAATAATTTAAAAATAAATTGAATTAATAATTTAAAAATAAATTGAATTAATAATTTAAAAATAAATTAAATTAATAATTTAAAAATAAATTAAATTAATAATTTAAAAATAAATTAAATTAATAATTTAAAAATTAAATTAAATTATTTTTTTAATTTTTTAAAATATTTTTTACATTTTTGGATTTTGATTTAATTTTTTTATTTTAATTCAATTTTTTGATTTGATTATTTCATGTTTTATTATTTACATTTTTCATTTTTTTCATAATTTTTTCATAATTTTTCAATTTTTTTTAAAAAAATATTTTTTCCCCATTCCATTTAGTTGCAAATGGCGCTACCCCTCTCCTCTGGATGTGAATTTTACACGGGCAGGGGAGGGTGAGGGACAAAAAACCGTGTTGTTGTGCTATCTTACAGGCCAGCCAATCCAATCTGTCGCCGGCTTCTGTCCTTAAGATAGACTGCCTCCTTCCAGGGCGGCGTTATTTGCATCCCTAAGCAGAGGGAGAGAGAGCCAGAATGGGGGATTGCGCGGGATCTGTCCAAACGTTTGCCGGTCCTTCCCCCCTTAGATGCAACACCCAGGACTACATCTGGCACAAGGGGCTGCGCTGTGAGTCCATTGTGACCGACTTCCAGGTGATGTGCGTGGCGGTGGGCTCGGCCGCCCTGGTGGTCCTGCTCCTCTTCATGATGACCGTCTTTTTCGCCAAGAAGCTCTACCTACTCAAGACCGAGAACCTCAAGCTGCGGAAGAGCAAGTGAGTGGCAGGGAAGGAGGGTGGTGGGTTGTCCCCAGCAAAAGGATGTCCTCCTTGATGTAGCCCCTTCTCCCTCCCTCCCTCCCTCTTTCTTCTTTCCTTGCCTCCCTCCTTTTCCTTCCTTTCCTCCCTCCCTCCCTCTTGCTTCCTTCCCTCCCCTTTCTTCCTCCCTCCCTTTTCCTCCCTCTCCTTCCTTCCTCCCTCTCATTATTCCCCCTCTCTCCTCTCTCCCATTTCCTTCCTTCCTTTCCACATTCCTCCCTCGCTCCCTCTCCTCCCTCCCTTTCCTTCCTCTGTTGTTTCTTCCTTATTTTCCTTCTTTCTCCCTCTTCTCCCTCCCTCCCCTGCTCTCTTAACCTCCCTCTCTTTCCTGCCTCTCCTTCCACCCTCCCTCTCCTCCCCCATTTCCTCTTCTCTCCCTCCCTCCTATCTACCCCCTTCCCATCTTTCTTCTTTCCTCTCCTTCCCCCCTCTCCTCCTTCTTTTCCTCCCTCCCATCTCCTTCCTCCCTTTCTTCTTCCCTCATTCCATTCTTCCTTCCTTCTTCCTCCCTCCCATCTCCCTCTTCCCTTTCTTCTTCCCTCATTCCATTCTTCCTTCCTTCTTCCTCCCATCTCATCCCTTTCCACTTCCCATCTTCCTTCCTTCCTCCCCCTCTTTCTCTCCTCTCTCTCCTCCTTGCACTCTCCCTCTCTTTCCTCCCTCTCCTCCCTTCCTCCATGATCAAAGGGGTTGTATTGTCAATTAGAGCCCCTCTCTTAAGGGTCCAGAGGCGGCAGGCAGAAGTTATTCTGGGCAACAGCTACCCATTGTGCCTGGAGAAACATGAAGAACAGTTGCAGGAATTTGTTGATATGTAGTTTAGTGAAAAGAAGGGTGGGGTGGGGACATGATAGTGTTTTCCCAAAGCTGAGGGCACACCCCATAGAAGAAGGGGGGTCAGCCTGTTCTCTAGAGCACCTGGAAGGAGGACCAGAAGCCTGGAAACTCATCAAGGAGAGAAGCAACCTGAAACTAAAGAGTGAAGACAATTAACCAGTAGAAGGACTTCGCACCAGGTGGTCCATCCCTGGAGGTCTTCAAGAAAAGATTGGACAAGCGTTTGTCCGAAATGGTAGAGGGTCTCCTGCTCGAGCAGGAGGTTGGAGTAGAAGACCTCCAAGGTCTCTCCCGCCTCTGTACGTCAACAATTCTCTACTATATTTTCTGTCACCAACATCTTCTGAACCTTCTGAACTCTCCCTTCGACCTTCTCCCATCCATCTCCCACTCTTGGAGGACTGGAAGAACTCCAAGGTCTCCCTTCAAAGTCTTCTGCTCTTCATCCCCACACACGGTGTCTTCCTTCCTCTGAAGATGGTGAGGCCCCAACCTTCCTTCCTCCGTAACTCTGGAGCTAAACCTCCATCCACCTTCCCAGGTGCCTTCTTCAAAAACTGGCCGATGTAAGAGGATCTCTCCATTTGGTCATGGACCAAATTTTCCGCTCGGTTGTTCTCAGCGCTACACCGGAGGAGACGTTTTCCAAGACAGCTGTTAGCAGCTGAGCTCCCTAGAGATCCATCTTCTCCAGTCTCTGATTTATGGACGGACCTTCTGCTGGGCAAGATGCCAACTTGGCTGTGGATAAGATGAAGAGGCCTCGGTTGTTGATGGCTGGTTGGTCTTCAAGCTATCAATTTCCAGGATAAATCGTCCGCTGTATTCCGCCAAGGAGCCGAATCACCTTCCTCTCCGAGAAGCAGAATGTTGCAACGAACTTAAAAAAAGGAGAAGAGGCGGGAAGCGTCAAACTCAATTTTGTCCATTTAACTAATGTGGAGATGGTTGTCCACCACGTGGGGAAGTGCGCCTAGGTTTCACGTCCCAAGGGCTAGGCGCCGGGCGTGCTATTTTGAGACGAGAGAAGCCATGCTGAGCCATCAAGGAAAGTTCACACGAAGAGCTGGTTTGGGTGAAGACTTAAGGCAGCAGACTAGAAACCGAGAGACTGGGAGTTCTAGTCCTGCCTTAGGGAGGAAAGCTGGTTGGGTGACTTTGGGCCAATCACCAGGAGGTAGCGAATTCTAGTTTTCTTTTGGCATAAACATTGACTAGTTGACTTTGGGCCAATCACCAGGACTTCTAGTTCTGTTTTAGGCATGAAATCAACAGGGCAACTTTGGACCAATCACTAGGAGACTGGGAGTTCTAGTCCTGCCTTGGGCATGAAAGCAAGTGAGCATCGTAAAAGCTGGACGCCTGACCCCAGGACACTAGAAAACCTGGATAAAGCAAGTCTACAAACACAGGCCATCCTCAACGTATGACCACAATTGAGCCCCAAATTTATGTTGCTAAGTGAGACATTTGTTAAATGAGTTTTGCCCCATTTTATCACCTGTCTTGCCTCTTTTGTCAAGCGAATCACTGCGCTTGTTGGTCACACGGTTGTGAAGTGAACTCGGCTTCCTCGTTGCTCGTCAGGAGGTCGGAAAGGGGATCACGTGACCCTGGGACACCACAACCGTCATAAATACGAGTCAGTTGCCAAACATCCTAATTGTGATCACGTGACCAAGGGGTGGGTGGGGAAATGCTGGAAGTGCGAATACCGGTCATCCGCCTCTTTTTTTCCCAGCGCCGCCGTAACTTCGAATGGTTTCTAAACGAACTTTTCTCGGTCAAGGACGTTCACACCATGATTGGACTAGATGACCTCCAAAGTCCCTTCCAACACGGGTCATGGGTTCAACCTGTCATTGGGTTTGGCGTGAAGGCCCGGAGCACGCCCAGCTTTTGGGGTCAAAGCCTACTGGCTCGGGGTCTTGGATAGTCCTCGGATATAAGACCGTCAATCAATGAGAATCGAGCTTGGAAGGGACCTTAGAGGTCTTCTAGTCCAACCCCCCATTGCTGGTTGCACGTTCATAGAATGCCTTCATGGAAGGCCATTGGTGGGTGAGGGGAGGCACCATTTTCTCGTTCCCCAGAATACGGAGTGCTCGCTTTCTCTCCCCCCCCAGCCCGGTCTAGATCCGAACCAACCCCCTCTTGGCAGATGTGGGTTGTGTTTCCTCCCCCCCCACTTTCCCAACTTCTCAAACTCCTGAGGTCCAGCCTCCTCCGTGCAAAGAAGAGAATGTCAAATTTGGGGGGCCAGTCATCTGTGACATTCCCCCCCCCCGGTCAAGTGGGGTGGGTAGAGATTGAACTATCCGTGCGTAGAAATTGGCAAATTCCATTTCTTGCGAAGATCGTGGGAGCAGCCTGGCTCGTCCTCCCTCCCCCACCCCTCCCACATTCCTCCTTTGCTTCTGTTGGGACTTGCTCACAGATGCAAATGAGCCGTTTCCCCCCCCCCTCCTGCGACCCCAATGCAGGACCCCGATCCCCCCTCCCCTCCCTCCCCCCCCCATCCCTCCTTTTTGCCGAACCTGGGAGAATTTCCACAAAGTCCCTCCGTAGTTTTGTTTTGCAAAGGGACATTTGAGCCCATTGAGAGCAGATGGTGCATTGTCTTACGGAGGGGAGGGGGAGGGTTAAGGGACTATGGGGAGGGGGCATCTGGGGAGATTCTGGCACTGAGCACTGTGGGGGGGGGCGAGGGGTCAAAGGTCAGGGGAAAGGGAACAAAGCCGGCTGCAATGGAAAGATTCCCGGTTCCCACGGTCAGTGGTATTGAGGGGAGTGGGATGGGGAATCGGGGCGTTGAAAAGGCTGGTTTGCCAGGGGGGAAAGAAGCTCTTGGGGGGCCAGCGATGGCTTGAATGCAAAGCTGGAAGGGTGGGTGGGCAGGAAGGGGGGGCTTCATTCATGCAGAGAGAAACCCACGGATGTTTTCGAAACCTCTCAGTGTTGCCCAGAGAAAACTTTTTAAGGTTTTCCTATAAAGGGGTTTGGGGTTCAGGAAAGAGAAACACCTCCCCATCCCCTAAAAGGGGGCATTTGAGAAAGACCCCAGCCCCTCCAAAGGTCTTCTACGATTTACCCATCCCACAAAGCAAAGGCTAATGCAAATAGGCTTCGACTTACGACCGCCATCCAGCGCCCCAAATTTCTGCTGCTGAGCGAGATGGTTTGAAGGGAAATTTTGGCCCCGTTTTATGAACGTTGAATTATTCGTTGAATTGGTGATTAAGTCAGTCACATTCGTTAAACGATTCACTTTGGAGGTCAAATTAGTCACACGGTTGTTAAGTTGTAGGGGAGGGGAGGGGAGGGAGGGAGAAATAGCGAAACAGAAAGAAAAAGAGAATGAGAAAGAAAAAAGATGAAAGCAAGATATGGAAAGAAGGAAGGGAGAAAGAGAAGGGAGGAGAGAGAAAGAAAAAGAAAGAAGGAAAAAGAGACAGAAAGAGAAAGAGAAAAAAGGATCAGAAAGAAAAAGAGAAAGAAGAAAGGAAGGAGAAAGGAAAGGAAGAAAGGGGGAGGGAGAAATAGAGAGAAAGAAATAAAAAGTGAGAAAGAAAGAAAAAATGAGAAAGAAAAAAGATGAAAGAAAAGGAAGGGAGAAAGAAGGAAGGAGAGGGAAAGAAAAATAGATGGATAAAGAGACAGAAAAAACACAAAAGAGAGAAAAAGATCAGAAAGTAAGAAATAAGAAAAAGAACGAAAAAGAAACTAACAAACCAGAGAAATAAAAAACAGAGATGGAGGGTGAGAGAAAGAAAGAGAAATAAAAAGAAAGAGTGAGAAAGGCAGACACAGAAATAAATAAATAAAGAGAAAAGAGGAAGGAAGGAAAGAAAGAAGGAAGGAAGGAAGGAAGGGGAGGGAGGAGGGAGAAGTAGAGATAAACAGAAAGAAAAAAGAAAGAAAACGAGAATGAGAAAGATGAAAGAAGGAAGGAGGAAGAAGGAGAGAAAGAAAAAAGGAAAGAAGGAAAAAGAAAAACAAGAGAAAGAGAGAAAAAAGGAAAAAGTACAAAAGAAGGAAAAAGAAAAAGGGATAGTAAAGAAAGACAGAGAGGTGACAGATCTTTGAAAAAAATTGTGGTTCCCCCCCCCCAAAATGTTTTTTTTTACACAAACACACACACACACACACACACAGAGCTGTGGGATCTCTGGGTGGCCTCCCATCCAATCCAAACTAAGCCTTGACTCTTCTTATTAGCTTCTGCGGACCAGCCAGGAATTGCCGCTTCAACAGCCCAGAAGGTTTGCACTCGAACCACCGGCCTTCTGCGTATGCTCAGAGGCTCTCTCTCTCTCCTCCCTACGAGACCATGAAAGAGTCTCTCTGGAGTTGGCCATTCTCCTCCTCCTCCTCTCTCTCTCTCTCTCTCTCGCTCATCCTTTGCTCTTCCCTCTGCAGATACCGAACCCCTTCGGAGCTGCACAACGACAACTTCTCCCTCTCCACCATTGCCGAGGGATCGCACCCAAATGTAAGGAAATTTTGTGACACCCCGTGTAACCACTCCCCCCACGCCCGTGCATTGGCTTACTATGATAACATTATATGTCAGGTAACGTGTCTTCTTCACCTCTCCCGTCCTTTGGCATGCCTCCTGCTGTCCCCCACCCTCCCTTGCCTCCGTTGTCCCCCACGCATGCTCGGCTTGGCTGCTGCTGCTCTTGGTCCACTCCTGGGAGGCTGCACCTTAAGGGGATCCATCTGGGTTGCCCCTTCCGAGGCTGCACCCTCAACGGATCACTCCGGGCTGCCACCGCTTAACCGAGTTTGGTCAAAAAACATTGAGATGTCTGCGGTAAGATGGAAAGTCCAGCTAGTCTGTCCCGGTTTCCGAAAGGTTCCCTAATTAATTCGTGAGCCTCGAGCCAAATTTCAAAAGAAATCCAGTCATTTATTAGGAACAAGATTTAGGCAATACCCCATTTGCAGTCGGGTCTGATTTATACGGGCTTGTATTGATTTAATTTACACTTTGCTCGGCTCTTAGCAACTCTTGACTTTCCGCAAGTACAGATGTAGGTGAAGATAAGAACAAGGCAGGACAAGGAAGAGGCGGGAACGAGAAACGGCCAAAAGCCGCCTGGAGTCCTCCGGGATTGGGCAGCCTATAAATCTAATAATCTAATAAATTAAATTAAATTAAAAGTGGGCGAGAACAAGGAGGACTGTGGGGTCCTCGGTGCTCTCTGAGCCGGTTTTTTTTAACCTGCAGACGCTCCGTGAAGTTAGTTAAAACAGTGAAGAACCAGAAAGGGGGGGGGGATTTGGATCTCGGGGAGTATCGTGTTCCAGCTGAAAGTCACCTAAAAATAATCCAGAGCTTCAATTGCACGATCTCAGCCATCAATTTTTGGACCAAACTCTGTGACACCCCTGGTAGGTTGCCCGGATGTTTTAGAGGTCCAAAGTCTGCCTCCCTAAGGGTGATTCCCTTCCCACCCACCCCACCGCTTATGGGGCCCTGCATGACATTGGACCACGAGCAACGCAGCACCCCTCTCTCCCCATGAGTGTTCCTCCTCCTGGGGCTTCCGATCCTCACCTGGTCTCCACGAACGACCAATTTCTCTTAAAAGCTGTTGGAGGTGGCGGCATCGCGACCTTAATACCCGTTGCACCCTATATTCAGCATGTAGCACCCCCTCCTACTAGGGGCTTCAGGGGAAGCTGGGGCTGCCCAAATGGCATCTTTCCGAATTTTTACCGAGCTCACAGGACGCCTGCTTAGGATTCTTCCTTAGAGGGCAATCCTTGACTGCCTTGGCAATTGCATTCGGACAAGTTCCTCTCGCAGCTCCAGAGCTATTTTAGGGATCTTGCATTAGATTGAGGGGTGTGATCAAGATGTGGGGAAAAGAAGATAGGCCCACATTTTCCCTCTAAGAGCCGAGGTGGCGCAGTGATTAGGGTGCAGCACTGCAGGCCACTTCAGCTGACTGCTATCTGCAGTTCAGCGGTTCAAATCTCACCGGCTCAAGGTTGACTCAGCCTTCCATCCTTCCGAGGTGGGTGAAATGAGGACCCAGACTGTGGGGGTGATATGCTGACTCTGTAAACCGCTTAGAGAGGGCTGAAAGCCCTATGAAGGGGTATATAAGTCTAACTGCTATTGCTATTGATCAGTTCCCCCCCCTGAACTGTTTCAGAGATGTTGTTCCCCCCCCCTCTCCAGGGAGGGAGGTTGGGGGAGCCTGCCCACCCCTCTTCAGTCTACCCACCCTCCTCTTTCCCCTCGCAGTGCTGTGGGTCTGAGCCCCCTTCCACAGGGCCCGTGTGTCTCCTCCCCCCTGTCTGCTTGTCTCCATTCTCCATCTGTGATATCGTGGTGGATGGCTGTGTGTACCTGGCCAGAAGCTACACTGGATGAAGTGGGAATGGGAAGTGGGAGTGGGTGCGGGGGAATGTTTGGGGGTGGGTGGGTGCTGGCTGCCTCCCTTCTTTACAGTTGCTGGTGTCCCAAGAAGGAGAAGGGAGGGGAGGAGAGGGAAGGGAGGAGAAAAAAAGGAGAGAGGGCAGAAGGAGAGGAGAAAAAAGAGGAGGGAAGAGGAGAAGAACAGAAGAGAGTATGGAGAAAGGAGGAGAGGAGAGGGAATTGAGAAGAGAGGAGAGAGAAAAAGAGAGAAAACGGAAGGGGGGAGAGGAGAAAAGAGAAGTTGAGAATTAAAGAAGAGAGAAGGGAGGAGAAAAGAGGAGAGGAGGGGAGGGGAGGGGAAGAGAGGAGAGGGGAGGGGAGAAGAACAGAAGATAGAAGAGAAATGGGAGGGGAAGAGGGGAAAGGAGAGGGAAAGGGAGAGGAGAGGAAAGATAGGAAAGAAAGTAGGACACAGAGGTAGGAGGAAAGAAGGGAGGAAGGAATAGAAAGAGAGAGAGAGGGAAGTAGGAAGGAATGAAGGAAGGGAGGAAAGGAAAGAGAACAGAAATTGCCTCCAGAAGTTTTGAAAGCCCCAACACTGGAAGTCTTTAAGAAGATCCTTAAGATTGCCTGGAACGGCATAGGGTTTCCTGGTTCTACCACAAAACCGCGGACGGCAAAATCGCGGTCGCCGAAAGCGCGTATGTGACGTCATCACAGCGCGACGAAAAAGATCGAAAAATGTAAAAATAAAGCTAAAACCTTCCCCTAACCCCCCAAAACCTAACCCTAAACCTAACCCTAAACCTAACCCTTAACCTAACGCTAAACGTAACGCTAACGCTCTAACCCTAACCCTAAACCTAAACCTAACCCTTACCTTTATGTGAATCGGCTTGCTGTAATTTAATTTTTATTTCAATTTTTCGATCTTTTTCGTCGCGTTGTGATGACGTCACATACGCGATTTCGTCGACCGCGCTTTTGTGGAACGCGCTTTTGACTGGTCACGGGGTTTCCTGCCTAGGCAGGGGGTTGGACTAGAAGACCTCCCAGCTCCCTTCCAACTCTGCTATTGCATAGAGTGCTAGAGAGAGGAGAGGGGGAAGAAAGGAGAAGGGAGGGGAGGATAGGGAGGAAAGAAAGCAGGAACTGGAGAGGAGACAGAGGGAAGGAAGAAGGAAGGAGTGGAGGAGAGAAAAGGGAGAAAAAGGGGGAAGAAAGGAGAGAGGGAGGAGGAGGAGAGAACAGGAGGGAAGACAGAGAGGGGAGGATGGGGATGGGTTCAGAGAATAAACCAACGCATGGGCATGTACACAACCGCAACGCCGCTTCCGGAGCTGTTCTCGGAGCCGACCCAAAGGCTGCACACGGCTTGGGTTGTAAAAATAAAAAAAAATAAACTGCACTTCGGAGGGCAGTGATTGGCTGCTCTTTAAAGCAGCACTGTCCTTTCCTGGGAGGGGAAAAGACAGTGCTGCTTTAAAGAGTTGCAATGCAATTACATGTTTGTCCTCCGAGGGCAGTTTTCGGCATCGAAAAGAGAAGCAGGGTGCAAGTACATATCATCCTGGCTAGGATATATATATACAGGTACTCCTCACCTTATGACCACAATCCGGCCCCCGCGTCTCCTATCGCTAAGCCAGACGTTTTCTTCAAAGTAAGCTGTGCCCCATACTATGACCTGCCTTGCCACGGAGGTTGAGCACATCCATGTCATTATTAAGTGAGTCACATGGCCATTAAGTGAATTGGGGTCCTTCCTTGAAGGAAGGTCGCGAGAGGAAGATCACGTGACCCCCCGGGACACCGCGACCGTCATAAATACGACCCGGTGGCTGAGTGTCTGAAGTTGGATCGCATTTATGGTCATAAGTCATTTTTTTTTTCCTTGTAACTTTGTACAATAAAACTTTGTAACTTTGGACGGTCGCTAAATGAGGACTACCTGTACTAAAGGCATGAAACTGCTTGGGAGATATTCTGCCCTGTTTTGGGGAGGAAATAAACTAGAAGCAGAGATTTCTCCCCCCCCCTTGGCAATTTGAAGACACATCTACTACAACTCCCAGAATTCCCCTGCCGATATCAAGAATGCTGGGCGTTGAAGTCCAGACACAAAGCAAAGGCGGGACGGCCGTTCTTTTGAGCTGTTTCTCAACCTTCGTGATTCGGAAAAATGGGTGGGCTTTTGGCTCCCAGAATTCCACAGTTGGCATGAGGAATTCTGGAAGCTGAAGTCCTCAGTAGCTTGGTTTGAGATCCCGTTTGAAGGGAATGGGCGAGTCCCGTGTGACCCTCTCCCCACGATTCGTTCCGACAACACCCAGAAACTAACTGATCTTTCTCTCTCCCACTCCCTGTCCCGTCCCCATCCCCCTCATCCGTTTAGGATGACCCCAGTGCCCCCCACAAACTCCAGGACCCCTTGAAATCCTGCCTCAAGGACGACGAAGCCTTTAACATCCAGAATTCCACCTCGCCCAAGCTGGATAACAGGAAAGGCAACCCGGACGATGCCGAAGTGAACTGTTTGCAGAACAATCTGACTTAAAAGATCCGACGGAAAAAATAAATAAAATAGAGCCGGAACAAAAGACGGTGCCGTAAAGTGGGTGGGTGGGTGGGTGGGTGGGTGGAAATTAAAGGGGAAGGCAAAAGCAAAATTGGGTTGCACGAGAGACCCTCCCTCTCATCCAGAGTGCAATTTTTATGGGTTTCCGTTCGATTTTTAATTTCTTTCCCTCCCTGCCGACATCATCGCATGCTTAGATGTATCTCGTACGGGAAAAAAAGAAGAAAAGGAAAGCTTATTAAAGTGAAACAAAATGGCCTGAAGACAAGTCCGCTCCCCGCTTTCCCTAATGAATGGTGTGCATTGATTTATTGGTCTCTTCCTGTCTGTATATATATATTGCCCAGGTTAGTTGGCTTTGCCCCTTCTTGCACCTCCCCCGTGCCCCCCTCCCCTCCCCTGTGATTTCTAACCCTTTGCTGCGGCTCGACTGATTTTCATTTTTCTGTTTTTAATTTGTACTTCACCCAGCCTTCATTTTTCTTTCTTTCTTTCTTTCTTTGGAGAAACCGGCTTAAAAACATGGGAACAAAAAAAAAAAAAGTGAAGAACTCGAGCTAATAATGGTGACGATGATAATAATAATAATAATAATAAACATTTTTTTAAAGTTACACCGTTGCTTGGATCTCTCGCGATTTAGAAATCAGGGGAATGGGAAAAGGGAGGAAGCAAAATGAGCCATGAAGGGGGATGAACAAGCATCCTGGCTAGGGGATTCTGGGAGTTGAAGTCCTTCCCTCTTAAAGCATGATGGATGGGGGATTCTGGGAGTGGAAGTCCTCCCCTCTTAAAGCATCCTGGCTGGGGGATTCTGGGAGTGGAAGTCCTCCCCTCTTAAAGCATCCTGGCTGGAAAATTCACATGACCGTCAGAATCTCGGTTTTAGCCCAAGTCTGTCCATCGTAAGTAAGGAATCAGTGATAAGGCTCTGTTTTAGGCCCAGTACATCTTCAACAATGATTTGGATGAGGGGATAAATGGGGAACTCATCAAATTTGCAGATGACACCAAGCTGGCAGGAATAGCCGACACTCCAGAAGACTTAAGGCTTAAGATACAGAAGGATCTTGACAAACTTGAACATTGGGCACTATCTAATAAAATGAAATTCAATGGTGGAAAGAGTAAGGTTCTACATTTAGGCAAGAAAAAAGAAATGCACAGGTACAGCATAGGTGGGACCTTGCTCAATAGGAGTAACTGTGAAAGGGATCTTGGAGTCTTAGTGAACAACCATTTAAATAGGAGCCAGCCGTGTGCAGCAGCTGCCAAAAAAGCCAACACAGTTCTGGGCTGCATCAACATAGGGAGAGAATCAAGATCACGTGAAGGGTTAATACCATTTTATAGTGCCTTGGTAAGGCCACACTTGGAATACGGCATTCAATTTTGGTCACCACTATGTCAAAAAGATGTGGAGACTCTGGAAAGAGTGCAGAGAAGAGCAAGAAAGATGATTAGGGGACTGGAGACATCTGAGGAACGGTTGCAGGAACTGGGTAGGTCTAGTTTAATGAAAAGAAGGACCAGGGGAGACATGACAGCAGTCTTCCAATATCTCAGGGGTTGCCACAAAGAAGAGGGAGTCAAACTATTCTCCAAGGTTGAAGGTTTATTTTATTTATATGCCGCCCTATTCCCTGAGGGACTCAGGGCAGCTCACAAACCAAAGGGTGGGGAGGTAAACACAAAGAAACTACAACAGAAAAGATACAGGGGAATTTAAAAAACAGCCAACAGTCACACGATTCGAGAGGGGAAGGGAACTCATCAACCCCAGGCCTGCCAACACAGCCAGGTTTTAACGGCTTTTCGGAAAGCCGGGAGAGAGGTGAGGGTCCGAATCTCCGCGGGGAGCTCGTTCCAAAGAGCCGGAGCCACCATAGAGAAGACCCTCCCCAGGGTAGTAGCCAGATGACATTGGCCAGTAGATGGAACCCAGAGGAGGCCTAGTCTGTGGGATCTAATAGGTCTGTGGGAGTTAATTGGCAGCAGGCGGCCTCTCAAGTACCCAGGTCCAATACCATGAAGGGCTTTATAAGTGACGACTAGCACCTTGAAGCGTATCCGGAGACCGATCGGTAGCCAGTGCAGCTCACGGAGGATAGGTGTAACGTGGGTGAACCGAGGTGCACCCACAATCGCTCGCGCGGCTGCATTCTGGACGAGCTGAAGTCTCCGAATGCTCTTCAAGGGCTGCCCCATGTAGAACGCCTGAGGGCAGAATAAGAAGCAATGGATGAAAACTAATAAAGGAGAGAAGCAACTTAGAACTGAGGAGAAATTTCCTGACAGTGAGAACAATTAACCAGTGGAACAGAAGTTGCCTCCAGAAATTGCGAATGCCCCAACACTGGAAGTCTTTAAGAAGATGCTGGATAGCCATTTGCCTGGAACGGTGTAGGGTTTCCTGCCTAATAGTGGGTTGAAGACCTCCAAGGCCTCTTCCATCTCTGTTATTCTATTCTATTCTATTCTATTCTATTCTATTCTATTCTATTCTATAAGTTGAGGGCTACCTGTATTGACCAGTGGTAAGATCGCCTCCGAAGGATAGCAAAATATATGCCACCGCCTCCCCCTTCTGACTAATTATGGAATAGCATGAAGGGAACTGTAAACGCCTACAAACTCCATGTTAAGGAACATGGGAGTGTGGGAAGTTATCATCCAGCCCTCTCCCAGAAAAATGAAATATCCTAGGAAATATTGAAAAGGCAGAATATTTCTCTGGATGTGAAAAGAAAGAAACATTTTTTAAAAGACAGAATAGCTGCCTGTAGCTTTCTGTCCATCCCCACTTTGTCAAGGGGCAATTAAGAAGGCCAAGCTAGTCCACTTTACATAATAAAGACTTCTCCACTGCAGCTCCAGGGGGAAGGGATTAAGGAACTTTACCCAACTGACCACATGGCATCTGAGAACTCATCCATACCTGGATTCAAAACACAGCCCAGAGAGTTGCCCCTGCATGGCCCTATGGGAGTCTGACAACCAATCAGAATACATTTCTTACACAGGAACAGGAAACAGAGAGGTGGGACTAAACAGGGTATAAAAAGCCTAGCAAGCCCCTCCCTCAGTCCTTCTCTTCTTCTCCACCAACATTGAAGCATGTGATCACCTTTTCTCTCCAGGGCTCAAGCCATGTGGTCCTGTTCACCGATAAACCATCTTTCCAAGCAGCCTCCATGTCTCCAGTGTCTTTTCCCCCACTTGGAGTTGAACCCAGAAGGACATTTCTTTCAACAGGAGTAAATGTCCCAAGCACGTGATGGTCCTAGATCTGGACAAGTGGCCCTTTGTCCAATACAAATTAGGGGATCAATTCAATAGTTTGCTGTGCTAAAAAAAATAGCCATTGTTTGGGGGGTTGTGTGTGGTTTTTCAGTATTCTTAGCAGTCTTTCTTTTTTATATATATAATTTATTTTTATTTTTATTACATAGACAACATATACACACAACAATAGAAAAAGAAAAGCAAAACAAAACCCGAAGCCCATCATCACATCCAGCATGTCGTTTGGTTACAGGTCTTTTAACATTTATCATTCTTATACATTCATTGTTTCATTTAATAGATTATAATTTAGTATCGTTTCTTATTCCCCTACCTGTGGCAATCCATCCCAACTATGTTTCCCCCCCACACACACAACCCGTATCTCTCTGTTATATATTTAATAGACACAACAATAAAATAAAATTAAAAAGAAAAAAAAGACAAAAAGGAAAAAAAACATCATCGTGCAACATGTCGTTTGGTTACAAGTGTTTTAACATCCACATCCTCGAATAATATTTACCATCTCAAACTTTTCATCTAGACCAGTGTTTCTCAACCTTGGCAACTTGAAGATGTCCGGACTTCAACTCCCAGAATTCCCCAGCCAGCGAATGCTGGCTGGGGAATTCTGGGAGTTGAAGTCCGGACATCTTCAAGTTGCCATGGTTGAGAAACACTGATCTAGTATAATTAAAAACCTCATTTTCATTCTACAATATATATTCAGTTAACATTAGTATTTTTTTTCCAAGCAGTCTTTCTCAATTCTAAAATGTGTCTACCTCGCCCACGAAACCCAAAAATGGCATAATGCAACAAAATTTCATTTTAATATATGCAAATTAATGTACAAAGTGACAATAATGTTTATTATCCTATCCTATATTCTATATTCCATATTCTATAATTTTTCTATTCTATTTCTTGACACAGCAGACTAAGAGCCAACATATAAAATGCAATTATTACCTCTCCTAGTAAAACCTGCTGCAGAATATCTCTTTCAAGGGGAATAAACCCTGGTGTAGAAGACACAATAATTCCCCATCCCGCTTTCTACCAATAAGGAAGGGAAGGGCTTCCTTCAATGTTGAGATTTTGGCAGACCTAATAACCCCCGAGGACTAGAAACATGGATTGCCCCATTTTTAAAAAAATCCAAGTTATGGATGGTTTGGAGAAATTGGTGAAGGGGCTGGAGAACTGCATTTCAGGAAACTATTCAAAGACGCTGAGCAATCATTGCGAGTCAGGAAAACACAATGAGGTTGTCGATTTGTGTAACAACAATTCACTTATATCAGAGTAGCGGAGAAATAATGAATAAAATACTTTAATGCAGATATGGAAGTTTGAATTGACTCGCCAAGTGTGGCTATTATTAATTTAAATTTAATTTAAATCAAGGTGTCAGAACCTCTCCATTAGATAATTAGGAAAGAAAACCATGAGACTCCATGAGTAGAAATCAAGTGTACTTTTACTAATTATAAATGATTAAAGGCATAGCGAAGCGAAGTCTGATTATTTAGGCGCGAAAGCGATTGATATATAGAATAGCCCATTCCCCACCCCTTGGCATCACAGTTACAGTCCAATCATAATTCTCCCAAGTGTCAGGTGTGAGATAACTTCAAAAGGCATCACCAAGATGGAGTGTCGGTGCCGTTAGTCCTGGCGGGAATCTCCCACGCATGCGTAGTCCGACAGGCAGCTGAGCTCCAGAATCTTCCTCCAGCACAATTAGTAAGAGCCAAGGTGGCGCAGTGGTTAAATGCAGCACTGCAGGCTACTGCTAGATCAGCAGTTCAGCGGTTCAAATCTCACCGGCTCAGGGTTGACTCAGCCTTCCATCCTTCCGAGGTGGGTAAAATGAGGACCCAGATTGTTGGGGGCAATATGCTGACTCTCTGTAAACCGCTTAGAGAGGGCTGAAAGCCCTATGAAGCGGTATATAAGTCTACTGCTATTGCTATTGCTATATAGTAACCCCTCCCAAATACCATGCCCTCCCTCCCCGTTTCATGGCAGCCGAAGCAAAGCAGAGGCTGACACAAGGCATCTGCCTGACATTGCAACAAACTGTAAGATGGCCAGTCCTTATGGGACTAAGAAATTTCAGTTGGCTTATGAATGGATGAACAAGGAATGTTAAACCTTATCTAAAGTTAGTGTCAGCACTCCTCCATTGAGTAATTAGGAAAGAAAACCAGGAGACTCCATTGATAGAAATCAAGTGTACTTTTACTAATTATAAATGATTAGAAGCGTAGCAAAGCAAGACTGATTATTTAGGCGCGAAAGCAAATGATATATAGAATAGCCCATTCCCCACCCCTTGGCATCCCAGTTACAGTCCAATCATAATTCTCCCAAGTGTCAGGTGCGAGATATCTTCGAAAGGCATCACCAAGATGGAATGTCGGTGCCGTTGGCCCTGGCGGGAATCTCCTCCGCATGCGCAGTAAGACGGGCAGCAGAAACTCCAGAATCTTCCTCCTGCACATCATGATTCCCCTCCCAAATACCATGCCCCCCCCTCCCCGTTTCAATGGCAGCCGAAGCAGCAGCAAGGCAGAGGCTGACAGTTAGCTTTACAAAAGGGGAGTTAAAGTATAAGCGAAGGTACGATGCTAAAGTTAGTTTATTTTAGTGTATGATTGTTAAATGTTTATACCCTGTATTTGCTCTGGGAGGTTGGAGGGGGGGGAGGGGATATGGGATTGGGGGGGAAGGGAGGGAAGGGGAAAGCTATACAATTGTAAAACTTATTAAAACTTTTTAATAGGGGAAAAAAAAGATGGCTAGTCATTGAATTGCACCCCAAATTTATGTTGATAAGTGAGTTTTGCTCCATTTTGTGACCTTCCTCGCCACAGTCGTTAAGTGAATCGTGTCCATCGAAACATTAGTCCCCAGGTGTTCAGTTGCGTGTGGCTTCCCCACTGAGTTCCCTCGTGAGAAGGTCGCCAAAGGGGCTGGCGTGACATTCAGGGGTGGGGTGTGGGTGATGCCCCGATTGTCGTAAATATGAGTCACCACCGAGCATCCAAATTTGGAGCACGGGGATGAGGGAAAGGTTCATCCCTGAAAAAACACTCCTCCGTCGCGGTCACTATACAAATTGTCGTTAAGATGAGGACTTCCTGTTAACTATTTCGCTTCACATCTAGCTGGCAGAGCGTTCTTGATAAAGGCAAAGAAACCTGCTGGCTGCCCTCCAGATGGGTCAGAGCACAGCTCCACTTCCCATGCTGGCTGGGGACGATGGGACGCGTAGAACGCTGCATATTTAGGAATATTTTAAGATTTCTGAACAGCAGATCACTCTGAAGGAGGGACTTTAGGGGCAGGAGGCTGACTAGGTTGTTTGGAGGTACAATCTGAGAACAAAACACAACACAAAGGCCGATGGAAATAAAAGAACTGCTAAACCAGCAGGATTTAACATTATTATTATTATTATTATTTTTCCAAGCCAGGGAAATTTCTATTGCCAGCTGCAGTGCCGCTATCTTGCCGGCAGAGGGCGAAAGCCACGCCACTGGAATAGAGTCGGGGGAAATAACGCCGCGCCACAGCGCGCATGCGTAGTGCATCTCGAGCAGGCCGCGGCCTACTGTCACTGTTCGCTCGCTCGCTCGCTCGCTCGCTCGCTCGGCCGAGCGGGGTATTCCTCTCGCGGCCCGGAAGGAGCCGCGGTTGCCCCGGCGGGATGTTCGTGGCGCTGAACGAACTCCTCGGCGCCTCCGTGGATCAACCGGAGCGGGTGAGTGATCGCGTCCCGCATTCTCTTGGCCTCTCTCGGTTCCCGTCGCCGCGCGAGACGGGACGAGCGGACGGGCCTGCAATTCAGCTCCCAAGATGCCTTGCGCGACTTGCTTTTGGAGCGAGGCACGCCGGGCGTTGTAGTTCTTTCCCTCCTGGTGGCCCCATTGGGGTGGGAATCTTTGGGGCGTTGCTCAAAACGGAACCTGGGGGGTCGCTTTGCAAGCCCGGGGTGGGTGGGGGGGACGCTACGAATTTGGGTGGCCGGTGGTCCTTTGCCTGACTCCTTGGTTTTTGCTCCCCGATTGAGCTGGCAGGGGATGATGAGCATTGTAGTGCATCTCTGCTTCTTAAGCTCAGCAACACATGGGAAATTCAGCTCCCAGAATTTAATTTAATTTGATGCATTGTATTGTCACATCATATATCATATTATATGTCATATAGATGATATATCATACTATTGTATTATTAAACTATATTATATCATATTACATCATATATTATACTGATGTATTATAATATCCTATTATATTCTATATCCTATATCATATATATGTGTTCTGAACCCCTCCTCCGTCCAGTAATGAATGCCGAGACAAGCTTAACTGGAATGTACTTTAATAGCAAGAAACCAAAACCTCGGTGGCTGAAAGCCAAGCAATAAACACAGATAAGGCTTGGCAGCAATCCCCCGTGCCAAGCTCCCAGTACTGTCCTCCGACATTCAATCCTGCGCTGACTTCTGCAAGAGGGGCGTGTCACAAGCAGTCCTTTTTATAGTCTGGAGAGGAGCCTAATGACCACCAACTGAGCACAATTACCTCCTGTAATTGTGTAATTGTTCCTGACGCCGAGTAGCTCTTCGATGGTGTGCATCCAGGAACAACTCACTGCTGGCTTCTGGATCACTCTCCCTTGTCTCCTCCCCACTGGTCCAAGGCTCAGGCCAACCAGTCTCTCTGCGCTCTGCTCGGAGTCGGAACCCTGTCCAGCGTCCTCCACATTCTCCAGAGCCGACTCATAGGGCCCCTCGCTGTCGGAGTCTGGTGGCAGCTCCAACGGCTCCTGCTGGGCCACAAGAGAAACCCTTGGAGGGAGGTCCAAGAACCCCATGGTTGTCGTTCTCCTCTCCCTCTTCCTCTTCCTTTTCTTTTCCTCCTCATCTGTTCTCTCCTACTACTCCTCTTTGTCATCCTCCTCCTCCTCCTCCTTTCCCTCCTACCACTAATGACGTTCCCTAGTTGGGAACAAAGCATCTGCAAGAAAATCACCAATCTCAATGAGCACCAAGGACCCTATAACCCTTCCTCCTACTCCTCTTTTTCACCTCTTCCTCCATCTATTGTCTCCTCCTCCTGCTGCTCTTGTCTTCTTCCTCTTCCTCCTCTCCCTTCTATAGCACTGATGGTGCTCTCTAGCTGGGTCATGAGATGTCTGCAAGGAAACCACCCAGCTCAGGGGACACCATGGAACTCCCCAGTTCTTTTTTTCCTCCTCCTCCTCCTCCTCCTCCTCCTCCTCCTCCTCCTCCTCCTCCTCCTCCTCCTCCTCCTCCTCCTCCTCCTCCTCCTCCTCCTCCTCCTCCTCCTCCTCCTCCTCCTCCTCCTCCTCCTCGCAGTGATGAGGTTACAACAACCGTCCCCACCCTCTCAGAACACTAGTTCATCCCTGAGCTACACAGATCCCCTTGTGTAATAGGGAAGCCCCCCAGGGTGACCAAGAGTGAGGCTTTGCCTCCTGTCCGTCCCATCAAAATACCCCAAAAGACCTTTTCAGGAATCAGAGATACAACACCCCAGGTTCTGGATTTTGACCACGTGATCTTGGGAAACCACGATTCTTGTAAACACAAGTCAAGTGTCTGAATTTGGATCCTGTGATTGGGGGGGGGGGGGAACAGTCATTGTTTTCAGTGCCGTTGTAACTTTGAAGAGTCACTAAACAAGGGCTGCCCTTATATTACAATTAAATTACAATTGTAATTGTAATTACAATGAAAACCTTATAAAACTTTTTTTTTAAAAAGCAGGAAAAACCCATTAAAACCTTATATTAACTTCGAAATAATTCCAAAGATGAGGTGAGCCTTCTAGAATTAAATCAATTTTGTCATTTATTTATATACCCCAGCAGTCCTTGACTTACAACAGTTCATTTAGTGACTGTTCGAAGTCACAGCGGCCCTGAATGTAACTTATGACCATTTCTCACACTTAACGACCATAGCAGTGTCCTCGTGGTCGAAATTCGGACACTTGGCAATGGATTTATATTTATGACCGTCTCCAGCGACACGCGATTCCCACTTTTGCAACCTTTGGATGAGATAAGTCAACAGGAAAGCCAGATTCGCTTAACAACCATGCAATTGATTTAAGAACGGCCGCAATTCACTTAACAACTGAGGCAAGAAAGGTGGTAAAAGAGAGCTTAAAAACTGTTTCGTTTAACAATGGCAAGTCGATTCACATTTATAACGGTCGCAGTGTCTCCGAGGGGTCCCACCATCCCCCTTTGGCGACTTTCTGACAACAGGGGATTCACTGAACGACGGTGTTCCTAACTTGACGGAGGCAAGGATTGACTTAACAACAATGGCAAGGAAAGTCATACGAGGGGGTGGGGCAAACGTTTCCATTTTGGGCTCAATGCTAGTCGTAACTCAAGGACCAATAGTGATATGATGTATATGGTATCTATATTTTTAATTTTGTTATATATTAATTAATTAGTTAATTAGTGCCTGGAATAAAATCTCTCTTTTTTTTCAGAGCAAATTGATTCTGCTTTGTGCCACGAAAACGGATGCCAGCTTTCTGGTTCACCATTTCCTCTCCTTCTACCTCAAAGGTACGTGGGGAAGGAAGGACTCCGTAACCTATCTCCCACCTCCATCCCTTTCCCCGCTCCGCCCATTTTCCATCACTAAAAAAAACGAAGTACAAGTAACTCCTTGACTTACGACGGCTCGCTTCGCGATCGTTAGGACAGCCCTGGGGAAAAAAATGGCCATTGTTCGCACTTAATGACCATTGCAGAATTCCTGTGGTCGCACGATCAACATTCGAACGCTTGGCCACTGAGTCCCAGGGTTACGTGATTCCCCCCTTTGCGACTTTCTGGACAGCAGGAAGCCAGATTCACTGAGCGACTGTGTTACTGACAGAACAACTGAAGTGATTCGCTTAACAACAGTGACCGCAAAGCTTGTGAAACTCACTTCGCGCATGTTTCGTTTAGCGACATAAATCTTGGCCTCCTCGGGGGGTTGTAACTGGGGAATGATCTCCCTTATGTCTCTTTCTTTTTGTCTTTCGCAGCCGGTTGCAAAGTCTGTTTCCTGGCCTTCGTGCAATCCTTCAGCCATTACAACTCCGTGGCTCAAAAGCTGGTGAGCCAATTTTATTTTAATCTATGAAAATATCTATTACAACCTCATGGATTTCCAACTCCCAGAATTCCTGGCTTTGGGATTCTGGGAATCGAAGGTTAATTAGCTCAGGGATCCAGACCAGATTATTCGGTGTTGGGGGTCCGGAGGGGCGAGGAGGGGGCAAGGTTTCTGTGGACGGGGCAGGAGTATGGGCATGTACGCGTGGTTGAGCATCCGTTTCTCGTATGTGTCGTCTGGCGATCACCTATGAGGCTTGCGCGAATGGGGCTGCAGTCACCCGCCAGGCTCAGACGAGCGGGGCTGCAATCCACCTAGAGGCTCGTTCGAGTGGTATCACCTGTACAAGATGTCTTGCCACCCCTTGCGAGGCGACTGTGGTTGGGATTACCCGCACAGCTCGTGTGAGCGGGGCTGCAATAACCCACGAGGCTTGCGAGAATGGGCTGTGATCACTAACGAGGCCCATGCGAGTCGGCCTGTGGTCACCCATGAGGCTCGTGCAAGTGGGGTTGCGATCACCTGCGTGTGAGTGGGATCACCCGCGCGGGTTGTCCTGCGATCACCTGCGAGGCAAGTTTGTCTACAATCACCCGTGAGGTAGTGGTGGGTTTCAAACAATTTTTGGAACCTCTTCTGTAGGTGTGGCCTGCTTTCCAGGTCCACTGGTAGAACCTCTTCTAACCGGTTCGGTAGATTTGATGAACCGGTTCTACCGAACAGGTGCGAACCGGTAGGAACCCACCTCTGCCGTGAGGGTTGCATGAGTTCGGTCTGTGCTCACCCACAAGACTCACACACGAGTCGTCCTGCGATCACCTGCGAGTCTTGTGTGAGTGGGGCCACTTACATGGCTCCGTTGCAAATAGGCCGCATCCTGGTAGTGCGCTGCGGCCCACCAGTTGTCGACTCCTGATCTAGACAACGATGGTGTATGCTTGGGGAATGGGTGAAATACATCTAGTTCTCGAGTTCAAATGGTTCGTTTTACAATCATTCAAAGTCACAACAGAACTGAAAACAGCCACTGATGACTCGTCCACAGGTGGGATCCAGCAGGTTCTGATTTATTCTGGAGAACCGGTAGCGGAAAGTTTGAGTAGTTCGGAGAACCCGTAAATACCACCTCCAACGGGCCCCGCCCCCATCTATTCTCTGCCTTCCGAGTCTCAGCTGATCGGGAGGAAATGGGGAGTTTGTAGTAACCTTTCCCTGCCACGCCCAAACCATGCCACGCCCACCAAGCCACGCCCACAGAACCAGTAGTAAAAAAACAAATGAATCCCACCAGTGGACTGGTCCTTGGACTTACAAATTGTTTTGGATTCTCATGCAGTGGGCTATTTGTCCAAAAAAAAAAAAAGAATTCCTCAGCTGTGTTTCTCGTTCCAATTTCTCATTTTCCTGTTTTTATTTTTAAGGGAGTCAACCTCCTTACAGCCAAGGAAGAAAACAGCTAGTGTTCTTTGAAGGGTTGAAATCGGCAAACCAGGTTTTGTTCGGCGCCGGACAGGAATCTGGGGACCCCAATCCTTTCCAATTTGTCAGGTAGCTGAATGTTTTTTTTTCCGGGAGCTACAGGTCCTCCAACTAAAAAATCTATTTCTTTAACTGACGGTTCAAAATTACAATGACACCGATGTTTTATTTTATTATATTGTTTATTTTATTACTTTATTGTAATTCAAAATTACAACACTGATATTTTTATTGTTTTATTTTATGGTTTTATTTCATTTTATTATTTTATATTTTATTTATTTTGCTGCGTTCAAAATTACGACAGTGATATTTTATTTCATTCCATTTTATTTTACCTTATTGTTTAACTTATTTATTTTTAATTTTGTTGTATTATTTTGTTTTATTTTATTGTATTATTTTTAAATTTATTATTTTTAAATAATAAATTTAAAATGCAAGTTAAAGTTAAAGTGCAAAATTCAATCAAATAACAGTTTTTTAGGATTGTTGCCGCATCCCCCAGTCACGTGATCAAATTTCAGAGGCTTGGTAACTGACTCACATTTATGACGGTTGCCGTGTCTCGGGGGCCAAGTGATCTCTTTTTGTGAAGACAAGCAAAGACAAGCAAAGTCAGGGAAACCCGATTCGCTTAACAACTGTGTTAATAACAAATGCAGTTACTCACTTAACAACTGGTGGGAAGAAAGGACTTAAAATGGAGCAAAAATCATTGAACAACTGTCCCACTTAACAATGGAAATTTTTGGCTCAATTGTGGCCATAAAAAGAGGACTACCTGTATATGGGATAATTCAAATAATTTTGGTCATATTTATCACATATAAGTTGTCCTCGGCATGATCAAAATATTAAACTTCAGATAGTCCTTGACTTACGACCACAATTGGGCCCCAATTCTATTGCTAATGAAGACAGTTATTAAGTGAGTTTTGTGCCACGTTGCAACCTTCCTTGCCATGGTTCTTGAGCGAATCCCTGTCATTCTTCAGTTAGTGACGCAATTGTTAAGCAAATCTGCATTCCTGCTCGTCCCAACGGTCGGAAAAGGTGAACGTGTGGATGCCGTCCCTGTTATGAATACGAGTCACTTGCCAAGCATCTGAATTTTGATCACTCAACCCCACCCCCCCGGACCCCGCTCCGTGCAGGGATATAGCAACACCTGTACGGGGGATAACGGTCGTAAGCTACTATTTTCGGTGGCCGTTGTAACTCGGAACGGCCCCTAAGTGAACACTTGTAAGTTGAGGAGTATCTGTAGTTCCGAAAACCAGACTGTTGACCGTGGTTGACCTCAGCTTTGCATCTCTCGTTTGCAGCGGAGACGGGTCAGATCTGAAACAACTTTATCATTTTGTCCGGACATCCCTGAATCCTTCTGATGGCGGAGATCAATGGAAGTTTCCCGTTCTGATCGTCGACGATCTCGGTGTCCTATTAAGTCTCGGGGTGCAGTTGGCGGATGTCCTGAATTTTGTTCACTATTGCCGGGCGACCGTCAATGCCGAACTGAAGGTAACTTTCGAATGCAGGTAGTCCTCAACTTACAACAGTTCCATTTAGTGACCGGTCAAATTCGCGATAATGAAAAAAGGGGCTTAGGGTTGTTTTTCATACTGACGACTTGTCACAGTGTCCATGTGGTCACGTGATCAAAATTCAAATGACTCATCTTTACGACGGTCCCTGAGTCCCAAGGTCCGGTGATCCGTTTCGTGACTGTCCGACGAATAAAATCAATCATTGAACAACCTTACGGCAAAGTTAAGAACCACAGGGATAAATATAGACTGTAGAATGATAAGAGAAAAAAGGAAATGATATGAAACAAAAATGGGCTTGTGGAAATATCATCCCCAAGAAAACATAAACTGGGATTTGAAAGAGACACCTATAACAATAGAAAAAGAAAGGAAGGGAAGAAGGAAGGAAAGGAGGGGAGGAAGGGAGTAGAGAATGGAGGGACGAAGGAATGGAAAAGCGTGGAGGGTGGAAGAGAGAGAAAGAGAAGGAGAGATAGTAGGAGAGGAAGAAGAAATGTGGAGGAGAGGTAGGGAGAAGGAGAAAAAGAGAAGGAGAGGGAGGGAGGAAGAGAGAGAAAGAGAAGGAGAGAGGATAGGAAGGAGAAGAAAGAGGGTAGGAGTAGGGGAGAGGTAAGGGAAGGATCGCATAGAGTAGGCCTCCTCCGAATTCCATCCGCCAGTCAGTGCCGACTGGCGACTACGCGGAGGAGAGCCTTCTCAGTTGCAGCTCCGACGCTATGGAACAATCTCCCCGTGGAGATCCGCACCCTCACCACCGTCCAGGCCTTCCGCATGGCCCTCAAGATCTGGCTATCCCGTCAGGCCTGGGGATAAGACTTTACTCTCGCCCCTCCCGAATGTTGAGTGAATGTTGTGTTTTACCGCTAATTATTTTTACTCACATTTTCTTTTTGTGTTTTGTCCTGCACTCCCCTCCCCTATTATTGTAAGCCGCCCTGAGTCCCCTCAGGGAAAAGGGCGGCCTATAAATGTTTAATAAAAGTAAAAAAAGTAAAAAGAAGGGGAGGGAGAGGAGGAAGAAAGGGAGGGAGAAAAGAAAAGAAAGAGAAAATAAGGTGGTGTCATAGCAGGTGTGAAGGATGGTAAACAATGCATTCCAAATTATACCTTATAACCTTTTAAATGGAATAATAATAATATAAGAATGGCAAAGAAAAAGAATAACAATGTGAACGTGTACCTATAACTGTATGTAAGAAAATAAATGACAGTAAAAATATAAAGCACAAGAACCACAGGGATTCACTTAACCACAGCGGCCAGAAAGATTGGCACATGAGGACAAAGGTCGCTTTATTGATTGTCTCATTTTAGAATGGAAGTTTGGGTCATAAGTCGAGGACTTGCTGTATGGGCTATCTCTCTTAAGTTTCGTTCCAAGCGGAAGGGATGGTTTTGTGTTGCAGGGGAACTTGGTTTTCATGGTGCAGAGCAGTGAAGATTCGGAGGATGAGGAGAATGAAGTTCTGGTGAAGGCCCTTCGTCACCAGGCCAACACCGTCCTGTGGGCGGAGGGTCTGGCCAGCGGCTACTGCAAGGAAGTCCATGGACAGGTGAGTCTACCTGTCTTCTTTGCCTTGACCTTCTGGGGGTAGGATTTCAAGTCGAGCTCACCTCCCTCCCTCCCTCTTCTTCTTACCTTCCTGCCTGAGTTATTTCCTTCCCTTCTTCCTTCCCTCCACCCTGCCTGTCTGACTTCCTTCCTTCTTTCCTGCCTTCCTCCCTCCTCCCTTATTGCCTTCCTTCCTTTCCTTCCTTCCCTCCTGCCTGCCTGCTTTCCTTCCTTCCTTCCTTCCCTCCTGCCTGTCTGACTTCCTTCCTTCTTTCCTTCTTTCCTCCTCCTTTCTTGTCTGACTTCCTCCCTCCTCTCTTATTGCCTTCCTTCCTTTCCTTCCTTCTTTCCTTCCTGTCTTCTTTCCTGCTTTCCTTCCTTCCTTCCCTTCTGCCTTCTTCTTTCCTTTCTTTCCTTCTCTCCTTCCTTTCTTCTTTCCTTCCTTCCTTCTTTCCTTCCTTCCCTCCTGCCTTCTTTCTTCCTGCTTTCCTTCCTTCTTTCTTGCCTTCTTTCCCTCCTGCCTGTCTGACTTCCTCCCACCTTCCCTCCTGCCTTACTGCCTTCCTTCCTTTTCTGCCCTCCTTCTTCCCTTTTTTCCTTCCTTCCTTCCTTCCTTCCTTCCTTCCTTCCTTCCTTCCTTCCTTCCTTCCTTCCTTCCTTCCCTCCCTCCCTCCCTCCCTCCCTCCCTCCCTCCCTCCCTCCCTGTTAAGTGAACTGATTCACTTAACAACCATGGAAGAAAGGTCAGAAAAAAGCAGATGTTTCACTTAGCAACCAAAAATTTGGCCTCAGTTGTGCTTCGTAAGTCGAGGACTGCAGTGTCCTGAGGCCACATGATTCCCATTTGTGCCCTTCCCAACCGGCTTCCAACAAGCACATTTAATAGGAGCAGGGGAGCTGGATTTGCTTAACGACTGCCTGATTCACTTAATGATCACAATTCGCTTAACAACCACTTGGAAAAAGCTTATAAAAAACTGACTTAGCAGTGGAAATTCTGCTCCCATTATGGTCGTATGTTGAGGATTATCTCTTGGCACGGGTGGCAGATCTAAAACCCAAGAGGATCTCTTCCCTCCTGCAGCTCACCATCCTGGAAAAGGATTCCTGGGAATCTGGCGAGGCGAAAGATCCCCAGAGGGTTTTCCAGTATCAGATCCAGGACAAGAACGTTGCCTTCTTCGCCCGAGGGATGTCGGCAGCCGTGTTGTGACCGAAAGGTTCCCGAAAAGGGACCAGAGGGGATCTCGGGTGATCCAGGAGCATCGGTGATCTCCGAGGGGTCGGGTTTGATCTGGTTTTGAATCCAGGGTTTGGTCGCGGGGATCGCGAACAATGATGCAAAGAGATTGTGATGCAATAAAGGAGGTGTTGATTGAACCCGAGGCTCCTCGTGTCTGCTTTCACACAACATACAATCTCGGTCCCTTGTTTAGAATGTAGGGACCCCAACTCTCAGAATTCCCCTGACGGGATGGAGGAGTTGTGGGAGTTGTCAAGGGAAAGCATATGCGCACGCACGCACGCACACACACACACACACACAAAGACACAAAGACACAAAGGGATGCACACAGCCAGGAGTGGGAGTTGTCAAGGGAAAGCACACACACACACACACACACACAAAGACAAACAGACACACCGGGATGCACACAGCCAGCCAAGAGGATTCCATCTCCCACAGTGATCCTCTGTTCCAATCAATTCATTGGGTTGTTGAATTCAATTTCTCCTTCCCTCCCTTTTCCTTCCTTCCTTCCTTCCTTCCTTCCTTCCTTCCTTCCTTCCTTCCTTCCTTCCTTGTCTTTCCTCCCTCCCTTCCACTTCTTGTTCTCCATTAATCATTACTCCTCCCTTCTTTCCTCCCTCCCTCTTCCTTTTCCTCTCTTTCCTTCCTCCCTCCCTCCCGTCTTTTTCTCCCCCCTCCCTTTCTCCTTTCTCCCTCCCTTCTTCCTTGTCTTTCCTCCCTTCCCTCCCTCCTTCTCCAGGACGGGTAAAGTCAGAGTGTGTGTGTGTGTGTGGGAGGTTTCCTCTCTTTGGAGACCCCCCCCCTCTCTTTATCAACGCCCGTTTTGGCCGAAGGCGAGTAGCGTATTTGCGCAGAGACCCGGCGCTAGGACCCGGGGGGAGGAGTCGGGGCTCGTCAAGGAGGAGATAGAGGGAGTGCGGGACTTCCTCGCGCATGCGTACGGCGGCGGGGGGCGTGTCCGTGGCTACGGAAGCCGGGCCGGGCCGAGGCGAG
The DNA here is from genome assembly GCF_051295495.1 of Thamnophis sirtalis. Lineage (NCBI taxonomy): Eukaryota > Metazoa > Chordata > Lepidosauria > Squamata > Natricidae > Thamnophis > Thamnophis sirtalis. Next base: position 2,393,474 of record NW_028261384.1, read on the forward strand.
AGAGTGGCCGCCGCGCCTTCCTTCCCTTTCCGCCACCGGCCGATCTCCGCCTCTCGGGAAAGGAGCTGCAGGCAGCCGCTTCGGAGGCCCAGACGAGGCTTCGGTCGGTCCTTCCTCCCCAGCGAGGCCTCTGTTGCAGGTGCGTAGGATTACGAAGCCCATCCGCCCGCCCGGCACCGCCAATCCCATCGTCCCCAGCCGCCAATCTGTCAACTTCCCCGGGGCGGTTCGACTACATTTCCCATCGTGCCCCGGTCGGCGTGGCTGGCAACCTCCCCTGGCTGATGGGAGAGATGGGAATTGTAGTCCAACCCCCCCCAAACCTTAGTCGTAGGGGTACTTCATATCCCATCATCCGCACCCACGCTTTGGACTGCAGGACAGGCTCGCCGATCCTTTTCATCCTTTCAAAAAGGGGTTGCACCCCTATACCCATTATCCCCAGCCACTTGGGTTGTAGAAACTTTCTGGCTGGGAGAGATGGGAGTTGTAGTGCAACACCATTAACAACCCCCCCCCCCATCCCCGTTGCTTTAACTAGAGTTTTATGGAGACTTTAGATCCCAGGATCCCCACCCGGGCTTTGGACTACAAATCTCATGTTGGGCTTGCCATTCCATTTCATCCTTTGAATCAGAGGTGGGGGCTGTAGGTTGCGGGGGTATTGTACCATAGGGCCCATTATCCCCAGCCACTGATTTGTTATAGACTTTCTGGCTCCGAAGAGTTGGGAGTTGTAGTCCAACCCCCCCCCCCCCCATCATCCCTTCTTGCTTCAAGTGGCTCTGGGGCAAGGAGGATGTGGGGTACTTCAGATCCCATAATTCACAACCAGGCTTTGGACTACATATCCCAAGACAGGCTCGCTGTTCCGTTTCATCCTTTAAATCAGAGTTGGGGGGGGTGTAGGTACAGGTGGGGTTGTACCCCTGGATCCATTATCCCCAACCACTGGGTTGCAGAAACTTTCTGGCAGGGAGAGATGGAGGTTGTAGTCCAACCATTTCCCCCAGTTGGAATACATCTCCCATCATCTCTGCTCTTCAACTGGTTAGTCCAACTCCTTCTCCTCCCCCCCCATATGTTGGAATACATCTCCCATCACCCTTCTTGCATCAACTGACTAGAGAGAGATGGGAGTTGTAGTCCGACTACTCTCCCTACATGTATTGGAATACATTTCCCATCATCACTGTTGTTTTAACTGGCTTGGGGGAGATGGGAGATGTAGTCCAAGCCATGATTCATATACCCCCTGCTAACTGGAACTGCGATCCCAGCTAACTTGACTGGCAGTCCTCGACTTATGACCGTTTTGCAGTGGTTCCAAGTTACAACGGTGCTGAAAAAAAGGGACTTAGGTTTCACCCTTAACGACCGTCAGTATCCCTGGGGTTACGCAGGGCTTTGGGCTCACACGATTCTGCCTTTGTGACCAGCAGGAAGGTAGATTCGCTTCAAACGACCGGGCAATTCGCTTAGTGACTGCGGTGGCTCACTTAACAAGCGAGGGGGAGAAAGGTTGTGGAGTGGGGCAAATGTCTCACTTAACGACAAATGTGTCGGGGCAAGGAAGGGCGGACCAGGGGCCCAATGTCTTGCTTAACGACAGGAAGTGAGTTCAGCAGTGGTGGTAAGTCGAGGACTGCCTGGATGGCTTTAGAACATGGGTTTTGGAGTACAAGATCCCCCCCCCCCCCCCCCCCCCGTTGAGGACCGTTTCTAGGACTCCAGTCTCAAAATGACAAAAGTCACACCTGGCAACTTTAACCCAGATTTCTTTTCTCCAACATGTCTCAATCCTTTCTCTGTGGCGGGTTGAGTCACCCTAAACAACTTTCGGTGATTTAGGTGTGTCTTTTTAACACAAGTCCCTTGTTGTGACCGGATAGGCGGCTCAGTTGTGCAAACAGGTCCAGGGAGTGTGTCTGTGGGGTTTTTTTGTGTCATTTTTTCCATGCTCATCTCTCTTCTAACAAAAGGCAAACTGTGCCTGAGACTTTGAATCAATAGACTTAGAACCAAAATTGATCCATCCATCCATCCATCCATCCATCCATCCATCCATCCATCCATCCATCCATCCATCTATCTTTTCTTCTTCCTTTTCTTTCTCTTTCTTTCTCTCTCTTTCCTTCCTCCTTTTTTTCTTTTTTCTTTTTTCCTTCCTTTCTTCTCAACTTTCTCATTCTTTCTCTCTTTCTTTCCTTCCATCTTTCCTTTTTCTTTCTCTTTTCTTTCTTTCTTCTTTCCTTTTTCTTTCTTTCTCTCTTTCCTTCATTCCTTCTTTCCTTAATCTTTCTTTCTCTCTCTCTCTCTCTCTCTCTCTTTCCTCCCTTCCTTTCTCTCTCTCTTTCCTTCCTTCCTTCTTTCTTTTCTCTCTCCTTCCTTTTTCTTTCTTCCTCTCTCTTCCTTCCTTCTTTCCTTTCTGTTCCTCTCTCTATATATATCTGTCTTTCCTTCCTTCCTTTCTCTCTCTCAATCAATCAATCTATCCTTCCTTCTTTCCTTTCTCTTTCTCTTTCTCTCTTTCCTTCCTTCCTTTTTATTTTGTTCTTTCTCTCTCTAGCTATTTTTCCTTCCTTCTTCCCTTTCTCTCTCTTTTTTTCCTTCCTTCTTCCCTTTGTCTCTCTCTCTCTCAATCAATCAATCTATCTATCCTTCATTCTTTCCTTTCTCTTTCCTTCCTTCCTCTTTCTTTCTTTCTTTCTTTCTTTCTCTCTTTCCTTCTTTCCTTTCTCTCTATCTTTCTTTCCTTCCTTCCTTTTTCTTTCCTTTCTTTCTTTCTCTCTCTTTCCTTCTTTCCTTTCTCTCTCTCTATCTTTCCTTCCTTCATTTTTCTTTCTCTCTTTCCTTCTTTTGTCTTTCTCTCTCTTTCCTTTCTCTCTCTCTCTCTTTTTCCTTCCTGCCTTCTTTCCTTTCTCTCTCTCTCTCTCTTTCTTTCTTTCCTTTCTCTCTCTATCTTTCCTTCCTTCCTACCTTTTTCTCTCTCTCTCTGTCTCTTTTCTTTCTTTCTTCCTGCCTTCTTTCCTTTCTCTTTCTCTCTCAATCGTGCAACTCTGCACCCGTCGTAAACAGGAGTCCATTGCTAAGGGTCCGAAATTTGATCCCCCGCCGTAAGGACGTTACAACGGTTGTTTCCTTTCTAAAAACGGCCCTGTCCCTGTTTTTCTATTGCCATTGAACTTCAAACAGTCACTAAGCAAATCGTCATAAGTCGAGGACTATCTGCATTATAATATATGAAATAATCCGTGTGGGATCCTGGATGCGATGTCCTTTTAATGTTCGAAGTCCGCTTGTTTTTTTACCACGTAAATTATGGTTTGTTTTTTTTAAAACTCCGGGTCAGTTGATGGTTCCTGCCTTAATTTCCCCTTGTAAATAATAATTAACGAAATAATATTTCCTCATGCTATTTATTTCGGAACAGAGGAAGTAATATGCTATTTATGTGCTTTGGCTGGATGGCTTTTCCAAACCCCCCGTTGCGTGCTGGTAACCCTCTTGTAATCTTGATTTATGGAGCAGGATGTTGCAAGCCTCCGATTTTAAACCAAACAGTTTCGTTGCCTTTGAATTTATTTAAAACACAATATTTTCAACTCGGCATCCCGAGAATCGGAGGAAAAACGAAGGAAAAAAAAATTTAAAAAATTGAATTTTTTTCCCAATGATTAGAATCCTTTAAGAATTCTAAATTATTTCGATTCATCAGTTATTTTAATATAATGGTTCATTGACGTTGCTTTTATTCTTTCGATCCCATATGCCTCTTCCGACTCTCTTATTTCCGCGTTTTATCTTCTGATTTTATATTCCAGGGAGATTAAAATTATAATATGTGAAACAGTCCATGCAAATCGGGCATTAAACTTTAGTTTGCTGTTTGTTTCCCCAGTTTTTAATCCAACTGAACCGTTGCGTCACGCCGAATTTATTTCAAACGCTTCATGCATCATCAGATGTGTGTGTGTCTTAAGAGTTGTGAATCCAGTAGTTTTGTTTTTTTGTGAAGTGCATGTAGAAACTCGGTTTGGCTCTGACTAGCATCAGAAGGGCTTGGAATCCTTCCTCCTCCTCCTCTTCCTCCTCCGCACCAACCCCACACCCTTCTCGCATTGATGACATTCCCAAGTGGGGTCAGGAGACATCTGCAAGAAAACCATCCATTTCGTGGAGTACCAAGGACCCCCACCCCAATCCTTCCTCCTCCTCCTCCTCCTCCTCCTCCTCCTCCTCCTCCTCCTCCTCCTCCTCCTCCTCCTCTTAGACCCTCCCTCCCATACTGATGATGTCCCCTAGTGGGGTCATGAGAGGTCTGCAAGAAAACCATCCATTTCGTGGAGTACCAAGCACCCCCACCCCATTCCTTCCTTCCTTCCTTCCTTCCTTCCTTCCTTCCTTCCTTCCTTCCTTCCTTCCTTCCTTCCTTCCTCCTCCTCCTCCTCTTCCTCCTCCCCACCAACCCCACACCCTCCTCGCACTGATGACATTCCCAAGTGGGGTCAGGAGACATCTGCAAGAAAACCATCCATTTCCTGGAGTACCAAGGACCCCCACCCCAATCCTTCCTCCTCCTCCTCCTCCTCCTCCTCCTCCTCCTCCTCCTCCTCCTCCTCCTCCTCCTCCTCCTCCTCCTCCTCCTCTTCTTAGACCCTCCCTCCCATACTGATGATGTCCCCTAGTGGGGTCATGAGAGGTCTGCAAGAAAACCATCCATTTCGTGGAGTACCAAGCACCCCCACCCCATTCCTTCCTTCCTTCCTTCCTTCCTTCCTTCCTTCCTTCCTTCCTTCCTTCCTTCCTTCCTTCCTCCTCCTCCTCCTCCTCCTCCTCCTCTTCCTCCTCCCCACCAACCCCACACCCTCCTCGCACTGATGACATTCCCAAGTGGGGTCAGGAGACATCTGCAAGAAAACCATCCATTTCCTGGAGTACCAAGGACCCCCACCCCAATCCTTCCTCCTCCTCCTCCTCCTCCTCCTCCTCCTCCTCCTCTTCTTAGACCCTCCCTCCCATACTGATGATGTCCCCTAGTGGGGTCATGAGAGGTCTGCAAGAAAACCATCCATTTCGTGGAGTACCAAGCACCCCCACCCCATTCCTTCCTTCCTTCCTTCCTTCCTTCCTTCCTTCCTTCCTTCCTTCCTTCCTTCCTTCCTTCCTTCCTTCCTTCCTTCCTTCCTTCCTTCCTTCCTCCTCCTCCTCCTCCTCTTCCTCCTCCTCTTCCTCCTCCCCACCAACCCCACACCCTCCTCGCACTGATGACATTCCCAAGTGGGGTCAGGAGACATCTGCAAGAAAACCATCCATTTCCTGGAGTACCAAGGACCCCCACCCCATTCCTTCCTCCCTCCTCCTCCTCCTCCTCCTCCTCCTCCTCCTCCTCCTCCTCCTCCTCCTCCTCCTCCTCCTCCTCCTCCTCCTCCTCCTCCTCCTCCTCCTCCTCCTCCTCTTAGACCCTCCCTCCCATCACTGATGATGTCCCCTAGTGGGGTCACGAGACGTCTGCAAGAAGACCACCCAGCTCCGAAGAGACCCCCAGGACCCTCCACGCCAGTGGTTACCTCAATATGTGCCGGTGACTTTATCATAAGGAAGAAATGTGTGGTTCGATGCAGAGTATGTGTGTTGCATTTAATAATTCATAACGCAAGAATAAAATAAATGCAGGTAACTCAATTACTCGGGCCTTTTGAAATGTAAGGAGAAGCTACACCTTCTTCTGTATTTCCAATTAAAAAAACAAAAAAAACGGTGTGTGTGTGTGTGTCCCAGCGTTAAAAGGGGTGGGGGGCGTGGTTTGATGCAAAGTGTTATGCAAATGTATGCAAATGATCCAATGTGTGTTTCCAAAACCGCTCCTTGTCGGGGTGAGAATCCCGCATTCCTTTTTTCTTTTTAAAAAACTCCAGTGTGTGTCGGTGTGTGTTTGTGCTTGCCTTTCCCATGGGAAGGGTTGCGTAGCATCAGCGTTGTGATATTTTAAGAATCGGGGAATTCCCAGTTGTGGTTGCGGCTTGTCCCGCGGGGAGAAAGGCCAGGATCGGAACGGCAACGCCTCTTTCTCTTGAGGGGAACTTCTTTTATTTTTTCTTTCATCACGGACAGTCCTCCACTTACGACCCCCGTGCCCGTCGCTGGGGTTGTTCAGGGAGTTTGGCCCTCATTTGCGACTGTTCCGTCCGCCGTTGTTGAGAGAATCGTGCCATTGTGCTCGTCAGGAGGGGATCACGTCACACACACACACGTACCCCCAGGATACTGCGACTGTCGTAAATACGAGTTGGCTAAGCTGCTGGATTTTGGGTCCCGTGACTGAGGGGACCATGCGACGGTCATAATGGGAAAATTGGTGCTTTGGTCACAGTGCCATTGTAAGGATCAAACGGTCGCTAAACAGACTGGGGTGTGGAGATGAACAGTCCTCAACTTATGATGACTTAGAGTCACTGACTCCCTCCCCCCCTCCTGTTCCCCATTCATGTATTCCCCTTTCTCTCCTTTTACTCCTCCTTTCCTTCCTTCCTTTCTCTCCCTCCTTTTGCTTTCTTCCTTCCATCCATCCATTCTTTCCTTCCTTCCTTCCCTTCATCTCCCTCCATTTCTTCTCCCTCCCCCTCTCCCTTCCTGCCTCCCTCCCTCCATTTGTTTCTTTCCTCCCTCCTTCTCTCCTTTCCCTCCCTTCCGTTCTTTCCTCCTCTCCCCCTCCTTCATTTCTTCTCTCCCTCGTCCCTACCTCCTTTCTCTTTTTCTTCCTCTTCTCCTTCCTCCCTCCTTCTTCCCTCCCTCTCTCCTTCCTCCCTTTCTCCCTTCCATCCTCCCTCCCACTTTCCCTTCCATCCTTCCTTCCCTCCCTCTCTCTTTCCCCCCATTCATGTATTCCCCTTTCTCTCCCTTTACTCCTCCTTTCCTTCCTTCCTTTCTTTCTCTCCCTCCTTTGGTTTCTTCCATCCATCCATCCATTCTTTCCTTCCTTCCTTCCCTTCATCTCCCTCCATTTCTTCTCCCTCCCCCTCTCCCTTCCTGCCTCCCTCCCTCCATTTGTTTCTTTCCTCCCTCCTTCTCTCCTTTCCCTCCCTTCCGTTCTTTCCTCCTCTCCCCCTCCTTCATTTCTTCTCTCCCTCGTCCCTACCTCCTTTCTCTTTTTCTTCCTCTTCTCCTTCCTCCCTCCTTCTTCCCTCCCTCTCTCCTTCCTCCCTTTCTCCCTTCCATCCTCCCTCCCACTTTCCCTTCCATCCTTCCTTCCCTCCCTCTCTCTTTCCCCCCATTCATGTATTCCCCTTTCTCTCCCTTTACTCCTCCTTTCCTTCCTTCCTTTCTTTCTCTCCCTCCTTTGGTTTCTTCCATCCATCCATCCATTCTTTCCTTCCTTCCTTCCCTTCATCTCCCTCCATTTCTTCTCCCTCCCCCTCTCCCTTCCTGCCTCCCTCCCTCCATTTGTTTCTTTCCTCCCTCCTTCTCTCCTTTCCCTCCCTTCCCTTCTTTCCTCCTCTCCCCCTCCTTCATTTCTTCTCTCCCTCGTCCCTACCTCCTTTCTCTTTTTCTTCCTCTTTTCCTTCCTTCCTCCCTCCTTCTTCCCTCCCTCTCTCCTTTCTCCCTTCCATCCTCCTTCCCACTCTCCCTTCCATCCTTCCTTCCTTCCCTCCCTCCCTTCCTCTTTTCCCCCATTCATGTATTCCCCTTTCTCTCCCTTTACTCCTCCTTTCCTCCCTTCCTTTCTCTCCCTCCTTTTGCTTTCTTCCATCCATCCATCCATTCTTTCTTTCCTTCCTTCCCTCCCTCTCCCTCCATTTCTTCTCCCTCCCCCTCTCCCTTCCTGCCTCCCTCCCTCCTTGTTTCTTTCCTCCCTCCTTCTCTCCTTTCCCTCCCCTTTTTTCCTCCCCTCCACCTCCTTCATTCCTTCTCTCCCCCGTCCCTACCTCCTTTCTCTTTTCCTTCCTTCCTCCCTCCTTCCTCCCTCCCTCCTTCCTCCATCTCTCCCTTCCATCCTCTCTCCCCCTCTCCCTTCCATCCTTCCTTCCCTCCCTTCCTCTTTTCCTCCCTCCCTCCCTCCTTCCCTCCCTCCCTCCTCCCTCTCTCCCTTCCCCTCTCCCATCCATCGATCCATTTAACAACCTTGGCCACATCAGGATGAGTGAGTGGAATTCCCAGAATTCCCCAGCCGGCAGCCTTGAGCAACACGGGAGCGGAGGAAAGCCAAGGAAAGAGTTAGAAACCCCCGTGGGGATTTCATCTGAACTTCGATAAGATCAGGAAGCTTTTTGTACAGTTGTTGTGCTCTAATGATGACACAGTGTGTGGGTAACGTTGTCAAGTAGGCAACGGTTGGCATTTCGTTGGGAGCCTTGCTTGGAAGGATTTATCATCGAATTAACTGCATTTGAGTGGCAAGGCACAGCGAAGAGGAAAGGAAAGGGAAAAAAACCCAAAGAGAAATAAAGGGAAGGAAAGAGGAGAAGGAAAGGAGAATGGAAAGGAGAAAGAGAAAGAGAAGGAATGAAAAAAAGAAAAGGGAAGGAAACAAAGAAGAGAAGGAAAGAGGAGAAAGGAAGGAAAGAGGAGAAAGGAAAAAAGAATGGGAAATAGCAAAAGGAGGAAAGGACAGGAAAGAAGAAAGGAAGGGGAGGGAATCAGAGGGAAGGGAAGAAAGAAAAGGGAAGGAAAGGAAGATAAACGAATGAGAAAGGAAAGGGAAAAGGGGAAAGGAAAAAGAAAGGGGAAAAAAGGGAAGGAAGAGAAGATTAAAGGAGAGAGGGAAAAAAGAAGGAAAGGAAAAGGAGCATAGGAGAAGGGCAAGTAAGGAAGATACATAATAGATACCTGTTTTTCAGCCCCGTTACAACTCCAGGCGGTCGCAAAACCAAACGGTCGTAACTCGAGGACTACCCCGCCCCCTTTTCTCTGGGAGGTGAATTCTGTTGTAAGTGCTCTGGCATAATCCGAGGCCCCGGTCCAGCTTTGAATGACTTTTTTAAACGGGCCCCCGACACTCCTTTCCACTTCCGCCACTTTACCCTTCTTGCTTCTCCACAAGGCGTTTCGCACTCGGGGCCGGTGCTGACACTCTGCGGGCGCTCATCGGGATGGCAGCGAGCTGACCCAGACCCCCGAGAATGACCTGGACTGAGGCCCTCCGTGAGAAGATCTCCGGGGCCTTCTACAACCACGGCTTACGCTGTGCCTCCTGCCCGATACCCATCATCCTCTTCACGGGCCTCTGCGTCCTGGCCTGCTGGTAAGATCTCTGCTCCTGCGAGGACTGGGGGATTCTGGGAGTTGGAGTCCTCCCCTCTTAAAGCATGGTGTCTGGGGGATTCTGGGAGTGGTGAGGGATTGCCTTTTTTGAAACTCGGACCGGCCTCTGGAGTAAATTCTGAATTTCTCTGCTTTCAAGTTACCCGTTGCTGAAGCTCCCACTTCCGGGCACGGGGCCGGTAGAGTACACGACGCCAGTGAAGGACTACGGCCAGCCACCCCCCTTCCCAGCCCAGCAACAAGGAGAACCGAGCGAGCGCCCCGACTGGGTAAGGACGGCCCCCGACCCCTTTTGAATCGACATTCGATATCGTGACTGAACTGAGGACCTCTGAACTGGGCAGTTTCCCCACAGGGCGTTTTGGGACTGAATTAGGTAACGTCATCAGTGCTGGAAGGGAAGGAGTTTTGCTTTCTGTTTATAGACCATTCCTTCCAGCACTGAAGATGTTCTCTAGTTGGGTCATGAAATGTCTGCAAGGAAACCACCAAGCATAGAGAGCACCAAGGACACCCCGCCCCCCATCCTTCCTTCTCCTGTTCCTGCTCCTCCCGCTCGTCTTTCTCCTTCTCCTCCTCTTTCTCTTTCTCCTTTCTTCCCCTGCTCCTTTCTCCTCCTCCTTCTCTTCCTGCTCCTCCTGCTGCTCCTCCTCCTGCTTCTCCTCCTCCTCTTTCTCTGCCTCTTTCCTCTTGCTCCTCTTTCTCCTCCTGCTCCCCTTTCTACTTCTCCTCTTTCTCTATCTCCTCCTACTCCTTTCTCCTCCTCTTCCTCCTCTTCCTGCTCCTCCTCCTGCTCCTCTTCTTTCTCCTTCTCCTGCTCCTCTTTCGCTTTCTCCTCCTCTTTTTCCTCCTGCTCCTTTCTCCTGCTCCTTCTCCTCTTCCTCCTCCTCTTCCTGCTCCTTCTCCTCCTGCTCCTTTCTCCTCCTCCTTCCTCTTACTCCTCTTTCTCCTCCTGCTCCTCTTTCTCTTTCTCCTTCTCCCCCTCTTTCTCTTTCTCTTCCTGCTCCTTTCTCCTCTTCCTCCTCTTCCTGCTCCTCCTCCTGCTCTTCCTTCTCCTGCTCCTCCTTCTCCTTTCCCTCCTTCTCGTCCTCCTCTTTCTCCTCCTGCTCCTTTCTCCTCCTTCTCCTCCTCTGCCTGCTCCTTCTCCTCCTCCTGCTTCTCCTCCTCCTTCTTTCTCCTCCTCCTTCCTCTTGCTCCTCTTTCTCCTCCTGCTTCTCTTTCTCCTTCTCCTCCTCTTCCTGCTCCTCCTCCTGCTCTTTCTCCTCCTGCTCCTTTCTCCTCCTCATTCTCCTCCTCTGCCTGCTCCTTCTCGTCCTCCTTCTTTCTCCTCCTCCTTCTTTCTCCTCCTCCTTCTTCTTGCTCTTCTTTCTCCTCCTGCTTCTCTTTCTCCTCTTCCTCCTCTTCCTGCTCCTCCTCCTGCTCCTTCCCCTGCTCCTCCTTCTCCTGCTCCTCCTTCCCCTCCTTCTCCTCCTCCTCTTTCTCCTCCTGCCCCTTTCTCCTCCTCCTTTTCCTTTTCCTTCTCCTCCTCTTTCTCCTCTTTCTCCTCTTGCTCCTCTTTCTCCTCCTCCTCCTTTTTTACAGAGATGCAGTTTATAACCTTGCAAATTCTAAGGCCATCCCTTTAGCATAAAATAGAAGGAGCTCATCTGGGTGTTTCTTCTCCCGGGCCTACCTTGCAAGGCTGACCATACCCCCGCCACCCTTGCTCCCCCTCCCCCTATTAGTACCTGTGGGTCTTCCTCTCCTCTAGTATTCCGGAGCCCCCGTGGCCTACATCCAACAGGTCCTGGTGAAGGCCACCGTTTCTCCGTGGCCGAAGAGCTTCCTGGCCGTCGACGTCTTTCGCTCTCCCCTCGCCCAGGTCTTCCAGCTGGTGGAGGAAATCAGGAACCACGCTTTGCGCGACGGGTAGGTCGTAAAACAGGACACCGTTTCTTTGCCGGCTGTCATCACACGCACACACAGGGCACAGTTTTGCATGTAGTCCTCGGCTTAACGACCGCAGTCAGCCCCCGCGCCCCCCCCGCTTCCATTGCTCAGTGAGACAGTTGTTGAAGTGAGATGTGCCCCATTTTGTGACCTCTCTTACCACTGTCGTTAAGCGGATCACTGCTTAAGGTATCCACCTGGCCGTTAAGCGAATTGGGCTTCCCCATCTGACTTTGGGGTTTGGGTTGACACCTGGGATGGGCCCACCGTCATAAATGCGAGTTGGTGGGCAAGCATCCCAAATTTCGATCGTATGACAGTGGGGACCCCGTGACTGTCAAGGTGGTGAGCCGAGGTGGCGCAGTGGTTAGAGTGCAGTACTGCAGCCACTTCAGCTGACTGTTATCTGCAGTTCAGCGGTTCAAATCTCACCGGCTCAAGGTTGACTCAGCCTTCCATCCTTCCGAGGTGGGTAAAATGAGGACCCGGATTGTTGGGGGCGATATGCTGACTCTCTGTAAACCGCTTAGAGAGGGCTGGAAGCCCTAGGAAGCGGTATATAAGTCTAACTATTGCTGTTGCTAACTATTGTCACAAGTGTGAAAAAAGGGACCTGAGCCGGGTTTTTTCACTGCCATTCTAACTTCGGTCACTAAACAAATGGTTTTCTTGGTCACATCCCGCTGCTCGGAGCCTCTGATAACCCTCGGAGAGACGGTCAGCCCATCAGAACAGAGCAGGAAGGGACCTTAGAGGTCATCCAGCCCAGCCCCCCTTGCTGAGCCAGAGACCCTTTACAGAATGACAGGCTTGGACGGGGCCTCGTGGCAAGTTCATTGGTGAATTGTGAATTCACTGCCAGGAAGCTTCTCCTTAAAATTCCAGGCTGCTCCTCTCCTTCATTTGTTCCCATCCGTTGTTTCTTCTGCCTTCAGAGGCCTTGGAGAATAATTCGACCCCTCTTCTTCTCTGGGGCAGCCCCATAAATATTGGACTCCTCCTATCCCGTTTCCCCCCCAGTTCTTCTTCTTTCTACACTGGCCAGCCTCAAAACCCTGCAACCCTTCTCCCTATTATTTTAGTCTCCAGGCCTTTAGGCCAGTGTTTCTCAACCTTGGCAACTTGAAGACGTCTGGACTTCAACTCCCAGAATTCCCCAGCCAGCGAATGCTGGCTGGGGAATTCTGGGAATTGAAGTCCAGACCTCTTCAAGTTGCCAAGGTTGAGAAACACTGCTTTAGGCATTAATCAGCTGCTCTTCTCTGGACTTTTTCCAAAGTCTCAACAACTTTTTCTTTTTTCTTTTTGTAACATGGGGAACCAACACCGGAGGCCATCCTTGGCCGCTGCAAAGCCCCAAAGGCAGCCTTGACCCATCACTCACGTCACGCCACGTGTTCGGTTTCCCATAAGACACGCCAGGCTCCCTGTCTGTTCAGGGACACGTCCTTGGCATTTCCTTGGAGTGCGCATAGAAGAGATCGCCCACGGCTTTCTAATTTTCCCTCTTTTAATTTTAATTTTCCTGTTATCACAGCCCTGAGTTTTTTCCAGTTGCTCTTCGCTTCTTTTATTTCATTCTATTTTTTTATTTTTTTTTATTGTTTTATTGTATTTTTATGATGTTATTAGTATATTTTGTTGTTATTTATTATATTGTGTTTATTTCATTTCATTTTTATTTACTTTTTATTACTTTATTGTATTGTGTTATGTATTATACTGTATTTTATTTTAATTTACTTTTATTTTTTTATTTTATGTATGTCATATTTATTATTTATTGTATTTTATTGATTTTAATTTAATTTTATTATTGTATTATTTTTTATTGGATTGTGATTTATTTTTTCATTTCATTTGTTTTGTTTTATTATTGTGTTGTATGTTTTATTGTTTATTTTGTTGTAATATTGTAATGCATTTGTTTTATTTATTTTATTTTATTATTTTAATACAATACAATAGCAGAGTTGGAAGGGACCTTGGAGGTCTTCTAGTCCAACCCCCTGCCTAGGCAGGAAACCCTACATCATTTCAGACATCTATCCAACGACTTCCAGTGTTGGGGCATTCACAACTTCTGGAGGCAATTTCTGTTCCGCTGATTAATTGTTCTCACTGTCGGGAAATTTCTCCTCAGTTCTAAGTTGCTTCTCTCCTTGATTAGTTTCCACCCATTGCTTCTTGTTCTGCCCTCAGGTGCCTTGGAGAATAGTTTGACTCCCTCTTCTTTGTGGCAACCCCAGAGATATTGGAAGGCTGCTATCATGTCTCCCCTGGTCCTTCTTTTCATTAAACTAGACCTACCCAGTTCCTGCAACCGTTCTTCATATGTTTTAGCCTCCAGTCCCCTAATCCTCTTTGCTGCTCTTCTCTGCACTCTTTCTAGAGTCTCCACATCTTTTCTACATCGTGGCGACCAAAACTGAATGCCGGATTCCAAGTGTGGCCTTACCAAGGCATTATAAAGTAGTATTAACCCTTCACGTGATCTTGATTCTATCCCTCTGTTGATGCAGCCTAGAACTGTGTTGGCTTTTTTAGAAGCTGCTGCACACGGCTGACTCATATTTAAATGCTTCTCCACTAGGACTCCAAGATCCCCCTCACAGCTACTCCTATTGAGCAAGGTACCACCTATACTGTACCTGTGCATTTCGTTTTTGTTGCCTATATGTAGAACCTTCCTCTTTTCACCATTGAATTTCATTTTATTAGATATTGCCCAATGTTCAAGTTTGTCAAGATCCTTCTGTATCTTAAGCCTGTCTTCTGGAGTGTTGGCTATTCCTGCCATCTTGGTGTCATCTGCAAATTTGATGAGTTCCCCATTTATCCCCTCATCCAAATCATTGATGAAGATGTTGAAGAGTCCTGGGCCTAAAACAGAGCCTTGGAGTCCCCCGCTACATACTTCCCTCCATGAAGATGCAGTTCCATTGAGGACTACACGTTGAGTGCGGTTGGTCAGCCAGTTACGAATCCATCTGGTGGTGATGCTGTCCAACCCACATTTTTCTACTTTATCTAGTAGTAGGTTATGGTCTACTTTATCAAATGCCTTACTGAAGTCCAAGTAAATTATATTGGTGGCATTCCTCTGGTCCACTAATTTTGTCACCTTGTCAAAGAACACAATAAGATTAGTCTGGCATGGTCTGTTTTTAACAAACCCATGTTGGCTTTTGGCTATTACTTTGATTACTTCTAGGTGTTCGGTAATTCGTTGCTTGATTATCTTTTCCAGGATCTTCCCTGGTATTGAGGTCAGGCTGATAGGTCTATAATTTCCTGGATCTATTTTTTTTTTACCTTTTTTGAAGATGGGAACCACATCAGCTCTTTTCCAGTCCTCTGGCAGTTCCCCGGGGCTCCAGGATCTCTGAAAGATAAAAGTTCAGTGGTTCTGAGATCTCGCCTGCCAGTTCCTTCAGAACCCTGGGGTGTAATCCATCCGGTCCTGATGATTTTAATTCAGAAGAAACATAAACTATGAAATGCAAAAACGCAACAAAATAACCATTTTTCACACAGCTGTCGTGGTATCCCCATAATCAGGTGATCCAGATCCAGATGCTTGGCAACTGATTTGTATTAATGACGGTCGCAGTGTCCGGGGGTGACACGATCCCCTTTTGTAACAAGCAAAGTCAACAGGGAAAAGCCAGAGTCGTTTAACAACTGTGTTGCTAAATTAATCTCTGGAGGGATTGACTTAACAACCATGGCAAGAAAGGTCGTAAAAATGGGACAATGTCTCACTTAACAACATAAATTTTAGGCTGCATGGTGGGTTCATATATCGAAGATTTTGTAGTCACAGGAAACCTCAAGTTTTTAGCATTTATATAATAATATACAACAGTCACTTCTATAACCACGAAACCCTATAATCGGTAGAACACATTTTTCCCCCCTCACCTCAAGCATAAAGCCCAGACGTTGTTTCCACATAGAGAAAAAATTAATTGTATTATTTCCTTTAATCAAAGCAATCAATTTAGCCATCACTCCATCAAGTTGTGGGAATCAAAGCCCCCTTCCATTTTTGTGGTGGTTGCTTATAGTTTAATGACCCCGTAATCCCTTGGGGGACGGAGTTGGAGCAACTGAATGGAGCGGAGTGTTTAGTGGCCAGATGCCCTTCCTGTTGCCAATGCGGAGTTATGTCCAGCAGATAACATTTCTCATTGTGGCCAGAGAGAGAAATATCAGCCTTCGTCTAGGATCGAACTCACAGCCTCCTGATTTTGAGCTCCACCTCTAGGCCACCATACCGCTCCATCCTTCCGTGTTTGTGTGTAGCGTATTCTTGCTGTCGACAGCGATAACAAAATCCTTGCTCTGTTGACATTGGCGCCTTCTCCCTTCTTCTCTTTTGCCACCAAGTTCCCAGATTAAAAGTTTGGACGACATCTGCCTTCAAGTGACGGATCTCTTGCCCAGCTTGAAGAAACTTCGGGGGCTTCTGCCGGAACATGGTTGCCTCCTCCTTTCCCCAGCAAACTTCTGGCAGAACGACCAGGAACATTTTGGCGCCGACCCCGATATTATTAAAACCATCCACCAGCACGAACCCAAAACTCTGCAGACGTCGGCCACACCGAAGGGTACGGGTGGAGCCCCTGAACCAGAAGGATGTGAGCGGCCATCGTGGCTCCGCTCCAGGATTGCTGAGGATGCTGGGAGTCCAAGTCCTCCCTTGAGAAGAGAAGGGGAAGTGGGGGCTGGTCACCTTGTGGGGTCTTCAGCCAAGGCTGCGTTGAGGTGTTGAAAGACTGGTAGATCTGTGATTCCCAATCTTGCCAACATTAAGATGGGTGGACTTCAACTCCCAGAATTCCTCAGCCACCTATAGGGAGGAAGGAGGGAGGGAGGGAGAGACAGGAAGAAAGGAGGGAAGGGAAGAGGAGAAAGAAAGGGAGGGAGGGAAGGAGAGAAGGAAAGAGAGGGAGGGAGAAAGGAAATAATTAAAGAAGATTAGAAGGAAGAGAAGAAATGGTGGAAATGGATAGAAGAGGGAAAGAGGAAAGAGGAAGAGAAGAAAGGGAGGGAAGAAAGAACAAGAGGAAGGGAAGAACGTAAAGGAAAGAATGAAGAAGAAAAAGGAGAACTGAAGAAGGAAGAGAGGATAAGGGAAGAGGGAGGGAAGGAAGAGGAGAAGAAAGGAAAAGAGCCATTCTGCCTGAGGAATTCTGGGAGCTGAAGTCCACAAGTCTTGCCAAATTTGGAGGTCCTTGCAGAAATTCCAGTCAATGTCAGGAGCGACCAGTTCTTCTCAACCTTCGCTACTTCATGTTCAATGGACCTCAACACCCAGCATTCCCCCAACCAGCCAAGCCAGTTGAAATCCACCCATCTTAAATATGTAGAGGTTGAGAAACACTGGGATCCCACTGACTTAGGGATGTCAATGAGCGTGCACCAGGATCTCCCAAATTGAGTGGTTTTTCCAGATCCCCAATCGCGTCCTTCAAGATGGGTATTTGTACCCCCTTGTTCATCGCTTGGGGTAAGGTGTCCTTTCCACTCACCTCCTGTTCTTCTCCTGGTGTCTTCAGATCTCCTGTTTGGTGTCCCGGGAAAGTACAGTGGGGTGAGTCTCTACAACCGGAAGCGAGTGGTCATCTATGCTGTCACTTTGGGTCTTCGTCACTATGACGCCAGGTGAGTTGCTTTCCGAGATTGAAATACACTGGAGAAACTTTTGGGCAGCTGGGGTCTTCTTTGTGATGTTCTCTAGAGGTGCCTCCACCTCTCATGTGGCTTTCTGTTAAGATCCTTAAACTCCATATTTTGGAGAATTTGTCCCTGGATGGATCAGCAACAGCCACATCTAAGTTGGCCTTTACTCTAGCAATGCAACTGGTTTCTAGTTACGACTGCAATGAAGCCTGCCCATCATGGTTGTACCTTCTGACACAAAATGGGTAACTGTTATGACTTTATGACCATTTTTGCGGTGGTCGTTCAGTGAATCATTGCGGTTTTAAGCAAATCAGTGGTGTACTATGGCAAATTATAAGTACAGGTAGTCCTTGAGTTACAACTGTAATATTTTTAATATCTATCCATCTTCCTTCCTCTGTCCTTACCACTTTCTAGTATTCAAATGTTTTATTTTCATTTTTTCATTTTCATTTCATACAGTCACATATATACTGTGCATGATTGGGGCCATATAACATTGGGCAATAAACACAGCCATCCTTGTCAAAATTACTCCCCAAAATACAAAACCAATATACCACTTCAACCCTCCATACACCCTTTCTTTCTCCCCCCTCCAACTTTCCTTTCTCCCCTCCAACATTCCCCTCTCCTACTTCCCCTCCCCCTCTATCACTCCTTTCGCCCAATACACTCACTCCCTTCCATCTCACCCTCCTTCCGATCCTCTCTCCCACCCTCTCTACCCCTCCCTCTTCTTTCCCTCTGCTCCTCCCTTCGGTGTATTTCTACTATCTATCAATATATTCAGCTTCTTATTTTTACACTAAAATTAAAAAAAGCAACAGTGTACAAGTGCAATCATGTTACTTTAAAATCTGGCACATACTATATTTCCCCCCCTCCCCCCTATGACCCCACCTCCCTTCCCCCCTCCCGACTTCCCAGAGCCCATACACGGTATAGCTTTTTATCAAACACAGTCTAAAATGTATTAAAACCAAGAAAATTAAAAAATAATAATAATAAAGAAAAAAAAAGGGAAAAGAAAAAAGAAAGAGAAGAAAAAAAGTCAGTAAAATCTCTGCGTTGAACTCAGCTTCTTACCATTACACAAACTTTAAGCAGTTTACATTGTTCCTAATCTTAATTGTTTGATTACCTGCAGGATTTCCCCAGAAGTTATTTGTTGATTCAGCTTTTGCCTGTACTCTTCTCTAGCTAGCGGCCTTATCTCTTTATCTAAGTATCTGTCTGTTTCTAAACCCTTAATTTTGTCCCCTTTGTGCCTCCTTCCTCTATAACACAATTTGGATACATTTGCCAAGGTGGCGCAGTGGTTAAATGCAGCACTGCAGGCTACTGCTAGATCAGCAGGTCAGCGGTTCAAATCTCACCGGCTCAGGGTTGACTCAGCCTTCCATCCTTCCGAGGTGGGTAAAATGAGGACCCAGATTGTTGGGGGCAATATGCTGACTCTCTGTAAACCGCTTAGAGAGGCCTGAAAGGCCTATGAAGTGGTATATAAGTCTACTACTGCTATTCAAATTTTTCTTTTGGTATCCTCTTCCAACTCTTATCGTTTTTGCCCTTGTTTATGTCTATATATATATTTTTTATATTCATCAGTACTCCTCTCATATATGCTTTACTTACATCTCCTACAAATTCCGTGAATATACTCTTATTCATATTCAGAACAAAGTATTCAGATAGCAATTTTTTACAATCATTAATATACTTTTCATATCAAAATAAACTCCCATTCGACCTCCAAGACCTTCTTGCCTGCACTATCCTTCCCAATTCCATCCAGACTGGGTTATGATCCAAGATAACCCTCGCCGCAATCTTTGTCTTCTTCACCCTAGAAGATAAGTCATTAGTGATTTGTATAAAATTCAAAATTGTCTATCAAGTCTTTTTCCCCTTCTAGAATTAGGTCTAATGCGATATATCTTCCAAAGGGATCTGCTTCAGTTCACTCAGCCTTAATGTCTTTTTTTAAGTATACAACTATACCATTTTTCTTTTGCGTAGCAGAGGTCACAAAATATTGACCAAGTTCGAGGTTGAACAGATATTTTGGATCAGTTAATTTAATATGAATTTCTTGCAGACAAGTTATATCGTTCTTGAACTGTTTGAGATAGTAAAATATTTTCTTTCTCTTCTGTAAAGAGTTCAGACATAACTCCTTGATCAATGGCCGATGATTATTGAGGTTGTTGCAATCTGCCTTGTTTTCCCATTCGTCAGGTAATCGTACGGCTAGGTCCTTGTTCTCTGGTCCATTGCCCTTCCGGAAGGAGGAAATGGTGCTTTCTGTCTGGTAGTTGTGTGATTTGCTGTTTATCTTGTCCTTCTCGTAGTCTTTCTCCAGCTCCAGATGATTCAGGGTGTCCCACCTTCAGGGTCTTGTGATAGAAATCTCGGGCTTCCCATACAGAGTTGAGACGATATTTTTGCTTATCAAATGTAATTATAATACCAAATGGCACATCCCATCTATACTGTATCTGACGGTTTCTGAGTTCTTCCACTAGAAAAGCATAATCTCTCCTGGCTCTTAGCATTTGGGGTGGTATTTCTTTCAAGACAATCAAGTCCTGTCCGCCAATTTGTAGCCTGGTATTATAAGACTCTTGTAGTATCACATTTCTAGACTCTCTTGTAGTAAAACATATAATTACATCTCGAGGAAGTTGTCTCTGTTTTGCCGCCCAAGAGTTAATGCGATAAATTTTTTCGATCTGCCAGTCAAAGTTGATCCCCGGTCTTCCCACCAGACGATTATAGGCCTCTGAGAAAATCTGCTTCAAGTTCTCCTGTTCGTTTTCACGCAGCCCCCTAACTCTTAATGCAAGCTCCATCTGTTTGTAGTGTATCATAACAATTTGTTTTTCTGCGTTTTCAACTTTTTGTTGCACCACTTCAATTTTGGATGTCGAGTTAGTGTTGGCTTCATCAAGAACCTCTAGCTTATCTTCCATTCCAGCAACATATTCTGTCAATACAGTTACAAGTCCCACCATATCGTCCTTTGTTTTGGCAATCCTAGTATCAAGCTTATCATATAAGTCTGCATTAAGTTTCTTTATCTCCTCTCTAAATTCTCTAAGAGTCTCAAAAAAAAATTCTTTCGTTAGCAAATCTCCAGTAGGGGGCATAGAGGGTGAAAGCTGCAACTTTGTGTCAAGTGCGTGAGGTGTATTCCTAAAAGGACGTCTCCCCGACTTTGACTTTGATGCCATTATTTCTTTTCTTCAAACAATTATTCAACAATTATTCAAACTCTGCTGGCCCGTTGTGTAGCTTGCGAGAGAAGAAAGTATTAAGTCCCCCCTTTATTTGTTCTTAGAAGTTTTCAAAAGGGTTCAGAAAAGAGCATTGTAACAAAGCAAGTTTCAAAAGATTAGCATTGTAATGAAACAGTTCATATTCATCTCTGTTTAGAATGTCTCTATATTAACAAGGAGGCTTTTACAGCTTTTAAAAGTTGCTAAGAAAAAAAAATCTTGGTAGCTCTTCAGAGAAACAAAACTAATTAGTCAGAGAATGCTATCTGGCTGTTCCTTTGATCTTTCTCTCGGTCGGAGAGTTAAGAATGTGGCATCCGCCATTTTAGGAGCTTATTTTTTAGAAACCCGATGCACAAAGAAAGCTCTTTCTTTTTTTAAAAAATTAAAAAAAGGGGGGGGACAGATAAGGTTCTCGGGTACGGACTCTGCTTGTATTAATCTCAAATAGATATATCAAAAATTGTCCTAAGCGGGGGTTCCTTACTTTACGCCGTAGTGGTTACGGCAGAAGTTCCTGGCTCGGAGGTGTGATTCAGCCTTCGGTAGGCCCCCCCTTCCGTTCGCAGCAAAAAAAAAAAGCTGCAAACTTCAAAGAAAAGCTCTTGCCAGCTGGATCTCTCTCTCATCTTCTTTGCCTGAAGAATGAGTTTATCTACCAGGTATTTAGGCAGATAACGCAGCCAGGAACCCGGGGGCAGCTCATTAAGCTGCTGCCATCAGCAAGGTCCTGCCCCGAAAGCCCTGTCCTTACCACTTTCTATAGAGGGACGAAACTAGAGCATCGTGTCATATTGCATAACTGTCTGGTTTGGAAGCATTATTGCTTCTGGGAAGGAAGACGGTACAGAGAGTGGTGAGGAGAGCAGAAAAGTCTGGGACGCTACACCTCCTCTTCACGACCTGTTTCCCTTTTTACCTTTTGGGAGGGGGCTTCATGGTACAGATTCCACGAACATTCCAGATTCGGTCACAATTTTGCTCCATCTAGCATTAACTTTGTGAATGCTCACTTTCCCTTTTTCTGCTAGGTATTCAAAATGGACAAGGATTAATATTTATGTGTGGAGAGAGAGGGACAGGGAGGGATATGTATATAAATATGTATGGCTGTGGGTAGATACTTGTGTTTCCCCGAAAATAAGACCATGTCTGATATTAATTTTTGACCCATTAGATGCATTATGGCTTATTTTCTGGTTAGGTCTTATTTTTGAGGAAATACTACTAAAATGTGTCTGTCTGACAATTCCCACCTGGGGTGGGAAACAATCCTGGGGGAGTTCCTTTAAGCTCCCCCTCCCCCAGATGCCTTGTGGATGATGGGACCTCTTTTTTTGTGTGCTCCTGGGACAGGTTCCTCTCCAGCCTCCGCTCGCGGCTCAAGCTGCTCCACCCCAGCGCCAACAGTAGCCTTCGGGAAGACCAGATGGTCCATGTCCATTTCAAGGAAGAAATCGGTGTCGCCGAACTCATCCCTCTCGTTACCACCTACGTCATCCTCTTTGCTTACATCTACTTCTCCACCCGTAAGTTTGAGCGAATGAGTAAATGAGCTGCTTCACTTGTTCGGGACTGGCAGTCCTTGACTCACGACTGCAATTGAACCGCAGATTTTCCATCACTGAGTGAAACATGTTTCACCTCCTTTGACAATCTTTTTTCCTGCGTAGTTGTTAGCTAAAGCAAGCCATCAAACAACTTCGTGTACAGTTGGTCCTTGATTTACGACCACAGTGGAACAAATGAAATTTGTTCACTGAGTTTTGTCTCATTTTACGACCTTTCTTACCATGGTTGTTAACTGAATCCCTGTGTTAACTCCTAAAGTTGTCATGGTGAAGAAAGAGGAGGAGGAGTGCATTCCACGCATACTTTCGGATAGAGTTGGATCTCAGATTACCGCAGCAGACTTGGGAGGGTTGCACCTCATTGGGGAATGTGATTTATGACACAGACTGAGGGGAGGGGAGGAACGGGGGTAAAGTTCAGCTACAATTCAAATGAGGCTCAGATATGACTGCTAAAAGGTCTTGCCAAAATAAATGTTCCTAATGAATGACTAGGTTTCTTTTGAAGTTTGGCCTGAGACTCATGAATTAATTAGGGCATTCTTTGGAAACCTGACACCCTGGGGTGGTTCAATTAGCAAGATGGGCTTTAATCACTTAAATCCGGCTCCCCCATTGACTTGGCTTGTCACAATGTCGCAAAAGGGAATCAAGTGGGCGCTGGTCTCAATTCTGGTCATAAGTCGAGTACTTTCTCTCTAGGATAAAGCTAAAGCAATCCATCAAATGGCTTCCTGTACGGTTAGTCTTTGACTTACAGGCCTGTCAAACTGGTGGCCTGCGGGCCGGATGACTCACACACAGGCCACACCCATCCCGGCTCCTCAACGGGAAGAAACGTCACGATCCCCCTCAATGCATCACGTGATCCAGTTTAACACCTGTGGTCTACAGCTCCCGTTTCTTCCTCCCAGATCTGGAACGAAGTCCGCGCGGGTGCTGCCTCTTTCTCTTGTCTGTCTCACTCAAAAGACTAATGGGCCTTGCTTCCTCTTCAGGGAAGATCGACATGGTGAAATCCAAGTGGGGCCTGGCTTTGGCAGCTGTTGTGACAGTGCTCAGCTCCCTCCTGATGTCCGTCGGGCTGTGCACGTTGTTCGGCCTCACGCCGACGCTCAACGGAGGGTAAGTCGCCAAACGGGACTTACAGGCTGAACCGCGGCGAGCCAGAAACCATCAGCGGGTCCTCGGTTGAGCAATCTTTCTTCGGACAGAGTCCTGATGACCATCTTCTTAGTCCTTCAGCCCCATTGCGCCTTCTCGGAGCCAGACTCCAAGGAAGTTCCCCTTGCAGTTGAAATCTTGTCGGGTCCTTGGTGCTCCCTGAGCTTGCTTGTGTTCTTGTGGACTTTTTATGACCCTAGTAGGCAACATCATCAGTGCTAGAAGTTTTGCAAAGAGGAGAAAGAGGAGGGTCTAGGACTTTCAGGCTTCCACCCCTAGCCGCACCTCCAATCTCCTACCTCAGCTCATTTGCAACCAGATTTCCTCGCCCTTCGCCTCTGGCTCTTCGCGGACCCACCGTTTGCCCCGCGCCTTTAGCTGGATGGGATCCAAGCCATGTCTCTTCAGCGGATAGTTCTCCCTTTAGCTCAGGGGTGTCCAAACTTGGCAGCTTTAAGACTTGGGGACTTCAACTCCCAGAATTCCCCAGCCGGCTTGGGGAACTGCAAGGAGGCGGAGGGTTTGCTGAACGGGTGTAACAAAAACAGCCTCGTTTTAAACCTAGGAAAAGGAAAGAGATTGTTGTTGATTTCAGAAAAGGCATGAATACACCTCTGTATTAATGATTCACCTGTGGAGGTGGTTAGCAGCACCACATTTCTGAGTGTGCAGCTAAACCAGTAGGTTAGCTTGGTAGCTCACCGCGGCCAAGACACTGGTGAAGTGGGCACAGCAGCGCCTGGATTTTCTGCATTGCATGAGAAAATTACATCTTCCTCCTCCTGTCCTTACCACTTTCTCTAGAGGGACAATCGAGAGCATCCTGTCATATTGCATTACTGTCCGGTTTGGAAGCATTCCTGCTTGGGACAGGAAAGGCAGCGCAGAAAGTGGTGAGGACAGCAGAAAATACCATTGGCAATTTACTTCCTTCTATCCAGGATATAGCATATAAACCATGCTTGATTAGGATCCGTAGGATGGTCTGGGACGCTGCACATCCTCTTCACATCCTTCTTGTTATCCTCTGGATTGGGGTTTTATGGTGTCCATATTTTCGGAGTGTGGGGGGAATGATGGCCACTGACTAATTCACTTGTGTGCATCGCTCCTGGCCTCCTTTTCAAAGTCAGGCCTTCATGGTCATCTTCTGTGGCCAGCAAAGCTTTCCTGAAGGCCTCTGTAGCTGGTAACAGAGCTCTGTTATTGGTTGCAGAGACCTTCAGGAAGGCCTTGCTGGCTGCAGAAGAAATGGGACCACAGGGCAAGTTGGAATGTGGTTAACGGGGCCTGGCTGCAACTAGTAGTAGTTGGGCAGCTCCAGCCCCTCATCCCTACCCCAGCTTAATTTTTACCCGTGCACCCTGGAGTGGCTGGGGTCTTAATTCGAGCTTATTTTCGGGGTAGGACTCATATTAGGCGCATGTGTAAAAATCAGGCAAGGACTTACTTTTGGGATAGGTTGTATTTTCAGGGAAACATGCTCTCTCTCTTTCCCTCCTTCCCTCCCTCCCTCCCTGTCCCTCTCTCTACACACACACACGGAGGGAGGGAGGGAGGGAGAAAACATGTGTATGTATATGTATAGGTAGTTATACTTTCTTTTAGAGCCGTGGTGGCACAGTGGTTAGAAAGCAGTACTGCACATTACTTCTGCTGACTTCCAGCTGACTGCAATTTGGCAGTTCAAGTCTCACCAGCCTCAAGGTTGACTTGGCCTTCCATCCTTTCCGAGGTCGGTAAAATGACCCAAATTATTGGGGGCAATATGCTGACTCTGTAAACCGCTCATAGAGGGCTGGAAAGCACTGTGAAGTGGTCTATTGAAGTGGTTGCTATTGCTATTTGAGGTGGTGCAGAGAGTGGTGAGGACGGCAGAAAAAATTACTGGTAATTCAGGTCATAGCATATAAGCAATGTTTGAGCAGCATCTGCGGGATTGTCTGGGATGGTACGCATTCTCTTCACAACCTGTTTTCCTTGCCACCTTCTGGGCTTTGTGGTATATACACATATGTCAACGTCAAGTAATTCCTTTCTCCTCCCAGGTTGCTCCGAATTCAATGTTTGGTTCAGCTTCCGTTTCCCTTTTCCTTCTAGGGAGATTTTCCCGTACCTGGTGGTTGTGATCGGCATCGAGAACGTGCTGGTTCTCACCAAATCAGTCGTCTCCACACCAGTTGACCTGGAAGTGAAACTGCGCATCGCACAAGGTGTGTAAAAGAGTAACCTTTGGGGGGGGGGGGTGTCATCCCAGAAAAAAGCTGTTGAGATCTGGGCTGTGATAGGCTGGCTCTGCCGATCCTAGTTGGGAGAACCTGTTCCCTGGGATTCCTCAGGTCAACGCTGGTTGGGGGATTCTGGGAATTGAAGTCCAGACATTTTAGAGTTGCCAAGGTTGTTTTTTTAAAAAAAATTCCTTATTAGAGAAGAGGCGTTTTGATCTTTCTTAGATGCTGGATATCATTGAGTGGGCTTTTTTGTACATCTAGTCCTCGACTTAATGGCCACCATTGAACCCAAAATTTCCGCTGCTAAGCGAGATGGTCGTTCAGTGAGTTTTGCCCCCATTTCATGACCTTCCTTGCCCCAGTGCTCAGGGGGATCATGGCAGGGGTTAATTTATTCGCACACTTGTTAGCTGGATCTTGGTTCCCCACTGACGTCACTTGTCAGACGATCACAAAAGGGGATCACATAACCCCAGAACACCGTTGTCTTCTTTTAACAATCCCATCATCCTTTGAGGGGTGGAGTCTGGGCAACTGAATGGAGCTAGCGGAGTATTTTAATGGCCGGGTGCCCTTCCTGTCACCAGTGCGGAGTTTTGTTCAGCAAATATATATTCTCAGTGTACCCAGAGAGAGAAATAACTGCTTCTAACTAGGATCGAACCCACAGCCTCCTCATTGTGAGGCGACAGCTCCATCCCTAGGCCAGCGCACCACACCTTCTTCCCTGTGACCAACACTGTGACCGTCATAAATATGAAACTGTTTCCAAGCGTCTGAATTTTGATTACGTGACCATGGGGATGCTTCAATGGCTGTAAAGTGTGAAAAATGATCATGTCACTTTTTTCCGTGCCGTTATAACTTTGAACGGTCACAAAACAGACTGTTGCAAGTCGAGGACTACCTGTATTGTAAAAAGTTTCTAGTTTATTCTTGAAAAGAGCTCCTTCTGGTTAAATTACGTTCACATTCCCAGCTGGTGTAGCTGCTCCTGTTTGTTGGCTTCACTGGCCTTGTCCTCACCACTTTCATTCCAGGTTTGAGCAACGAGAGCTGGTCCATCATGAAGAACATGGGCACCGAGTTGGGGATCATCCTGATTGGCTATTTCACCTTTGTCCCGGCCATCCAGGTACTGGGATTGGCTTCTGGGGGTTTCTTCTGAAGTACAGATGATCCTTGGCTTACGACCATTTAGCGACCATTCCAAGTTCCAAACAAGCTTTCGAGGAGCACCTGTTACCTGTAAATAAATCTACGAAGCCTCATTCTCTTAATCCTGATAACACTCGACCGAACAGCTCAAACAGAGTTCATCAGCCCTGCATTCGGTCTCTCAAGGACGGATTCCACAGGGGTCTCCAACCTTGGGAATCTTATGATTTGTGGAGTTCAATGCCAAGAATTCCTCAGCCAGTCATACTTGGCATTGAAGTCCACAAGTCTTAAAGTTGCCAAGTTTAGAGACTCCCTCCTCTACCATCCTCGCCCAACTCATGGGAAAAGCCAATTTTCCAGAACTTTCCTTCAGGAAGACTCTGTCCTCTATTTATTATGGCTGGGTTGGTGGGGGTGTCTGTCTGTCTGTCTGTCTGTCTTTCTTTCTTTCTTTCTTTCTTTCTTTCTTTCTTTCTTTCTTTCTTTCTTTCTTCCTTTCTTTCTTTCCTCTTTCCTTTCTCTCTCTCTCTCTCTTTCCCCCCTCTCTCTCATTCCCCTTCTCTCTCTTTCTCTCATTCTCTTTCTCTCTCATTCCCTCCTTCTCTCTCCCTCTCTCTTCCGTCTCTCTTCCCTCTCTCCCTCTCTCTTCTCTCTCTTTCTCTCTCATTCTGGCTGTTCCGGCAGGCCTGGGGCTGTTGACCTTATTATGTAGGGTCCAGCCCCAATTTGAATGTATGCGTGTTGGAGAATTTTAATCTTTATTTTTATTTTATTTTGTCTGTTTTTTTCTTTTCTTGTTCTGTGTAAGCCGCCTGGAGTCCTCCGAGATTAGGCTACCTATAAATCTATTAAATTAAATTAAATTAAATTAATTCTCTCTCTCCCCCTCCCAAAAGAAAACCTTCTTGGTCTCATCTCCATCCCTCTCTCTCGTCCTTTCCAGGAATTCTGCCTTTTCGCTGTGGTGGGCCTGGTCTCCGACTTCTTCCTCCAGATGTTCTTCTTCACCACCGTCCTCTCCATCGATATCCGTCGGATGGAGGTAAAATCCCAAAAACTGGAAAGTCTTTGGAGTTTTTGGAGATCTCTTGAGGGCCCAAGAGGACATATCCGAGTGATATTAGGTCTTAGAGAAGGATCTTGGAGTCCTAGTGGACAACCATTTAAATAGGAGCCAGCTGTGTGCAGCAGCTGCCAAAAAAGCCAACACAGTTCTAGGCTGCATCAACAGAGGGATAGAATCAAGATCACGTGAAGGGTTAATACCACTTTATAAGGCCTTGGTAAGGCCACACTTGGAATACGGCATCCAGTTTTGGTCACCACTATGTAGAAAAGATGTGGAGACTCTAGAAAGAGTGCAGAGAAGAGCAAGAAAGAGGATTAGGGGACTGGAGGCTAAAACATATGAAAAACGGTTGCAGGAACTGGGTAGGTCTAGTTTAATAGAAAGAAGGACTAGGGGGGGCATCTTCCAATAAGAGGGGTTCCTCTTATTGTCCAAAGCACCGGAAGGCAAGGCAAGAAGCAATGGAGGAAACTTATTACGATCCAACCTAGAATTAAGGATAAGTTTCCTAACGGGGAAGATAATTGACCAGTGGAACTGCTTGCCACCAGAAGTTGTGGTTGCTCCATCAATGGAGGCTTTTAAGAGGAGACTGGACAGCCAGTTGTCTGAAAATGGTGTAGGGTCTCCTGCTTGAGCAGGGCGTTAGACTAGAAGACCTCCAAGGTCCCTTCCAGTTCTTATTCTGTAAGCATCTTCTGATTGAGCCGTTGTTGGACTGGATGATCTCCAAGATCCCAATCCTTAGATTCTGTGATTTTTTAATAGTCTCCTGTTTGAGCAGAGCACTGGACTAGAAGACCTCCAAGGTCCCTTCCAACTCTAATTCTGTAAGAGTCTCCTGCTCGAGCAGGGGGTTGGACTAGAAGACCTCAAAGTTCCCTTCAAACTTTGTTCTTTGATAATTCTGTAAAAGTCCACTTCTTGACCAAGGGGTTGGACTACGCGACCTGCAAGGGTCCCCTTCCAACTTAGTCATTCCACGATTCTGTAAGTGCCTCCTGTTTTGAGTTGCGGGCTGGACTGGATGACCTCCAAGGGTCCCTTCCAACCGGTGTAGCTCCTCCCCCTGAGGAGAGACACTTCCGAATTCTGACCTGCCGGTGGGTTTCCATTCTGTCCCTTTGTCAGCTGGCCGATCTCAACAAGCGTCCCCCCGCCGAAGCCTGCCTCCCGCCCCCCAAGCCCAACTCCCGCTGCCCGCGTTACGAGCGCCAGCCAGCCATGCGCCCGGCTACTATGCACACCATCAACCTCCAGACCTCCTCCCTCCGCAACCTCCGTCTCCCTAAGCGGCTGAGGGTGGTGTATTTCTTCGCCCGGACACGACTGGCCCAAAGGATCATCATGGTAAGACTTGGGGCTACGGCGGTGCACACACAAGGATGGTGTGTGTGTGTGTCTGTGTGTGCGTGTGTGTGTGTGTCCAGGTTCCAGAGAGACTTCTGCACGAGGGGTTGGTGGTTCAGCAATTGGGTTTCGGTGTCAAAGCCGCGAAAACGTGATCGGACGGTGCAGAAATGGAAGGAGATGGGGAGACAGGCTGGGGTACGGATACTCCTCGACGTAACGGCGGATCGCTTTGCCGCCGGTCGAGAGGTTAACGAGGGAGATCCCCTGGGGTGCAGGTAGATTTGGACTTTGGACCGTTCGTTTGACGGAGAGGTTGGAGTGCCTGGTGTCTGAAACGGGTCTCTAGTGTCTGCTCTCGGGCAGAGGGTTGGACTAGATGACCTCTGAGGTGCCTTCCAACTCTCTTCTTCTCTAAGGGTCCCTGGCTTAAAGCAGGGAGTTGGACTCGACCTCCAGGGTCCTTTCCATCTCTGCCATTGTATGTCTCCGTAAGGGTCTCCTGCTCGTTCAGGGGGTTGGACTAGATGACCTCCAAGGTCCCTGGTGCAGTCCCGTCCCCGAGGAAAGAGGCTTTAAGATGTGCTTGCTGGGGAATTCTGGGAGTTGAAGTCCACCCCTCTTAAAGCCAGCGAGGGGGCCGAATGTCACGTTAAGGGGTCGCTGTAAACTTGTCTTCCCTACAGACCGGGACGGTGGTCTGGATTGGCATCTTGGTTTATACCGATCCGGCGGGTGTCCGCCTCTACCTGGCTTCCCACGTCACGGAGCAGAGCCCCCTGGGCGAAGCAGGGCTGCCGGTTCTGCCCGTCCCCGGGGAGGTCCTTCCCACAAGGGATGCCCAGTTGTCCCTCTCGGTCTTCTCGGCCGATCCCGTGCAGCCCCCGCCACCACAGCTCTCGGAGAACCAGACGGGGGAGTCCTCGCGCCACCAAGAGGCGGAGCGCCACGCCGAGGAGCCGCTGAACGCCAGGAGCAAGGGGCACGCGGAGGTGGGCTCCAAGGCCGAAGTGACTTGGGGCTCAGAGGATGAAGAACTTTGGAGGAAGCTCTCCTTCCGCCACTGGCCCTCGCTCTTCAGCTACTACAACATCACCCTGGCCAAACGGTGGGTCGTGGGGCCCTCGGCACTCTCTGGGCCGGGCGGTTTCCCCACGTGTGTTTTGTGACGCAAAGAGGTGAACCCATCAGTGCCAGGAGGAAGGAAGGAGGGAGAGGAGGAGGAGGAGGAGGAGGAGGAGGAGGAGGAGAACTGTGGGGTCCTTGATGTTTTCTTGGCTTGATGCTTTTCTTGCAGACATTTCATAGCCCAACTAAGCAGCATCATCATTGCTAGAAGGGAGTAGTAGTGGAGAGGAGGAGGAGGAGGAAGAGGAGGAGGAATGATGAATGAGGAATACCGTGGGATACTTGGTGCTCTTTGAGCTTTTTTTAGCAGATGTTTCATGACCCAACTAGGGAACTTCAGTACTAGGAGGAAGGAGGAGGAGGAGGAAGAGGAAAGAAGGAAGGTTGGAATAGGAGGAGGAAGAGGAAAGAAGAGAGGGAGGGAGGAAGGAGGAGGAGGAGGAAGAGGAAAGAAAGCCGGGAGGAAGAGGAGGAGGAAGAGGAAAGAAGAGAGGGAGGGAGGGAGGAAGAGGAGGAGGAAGAGGAAAGAAGGAAAGAAGGGAGGGAGGGAAGAGGAAGAGGAAATAAGGGAGGGAGGAAGAGGAGGAGAAAGAGGAAAGAAGGGAGGGAGGAAGAGGAGGAAGAGGAAAGAAGGGTGGAAGGGAGGAAGAGGAGGAGGAAGAGGAAAGAAGGGAGGGAGGAAGAGGAGGAGGAAGAGGAAAGAAAGCCAGAATGGAGGAAGAGGAAAGAAGGAAAGAAGGGAGGGAGGGAAGAGGAAGAGGAAAGAAGGGAGGGAGGAAGAGGAGGAGAAAGAGGAAAGAAGGGAGGGAGGAAGAGGAAAGAAGGGAGGGAGGAAAGGAGGAAGGAGGAGGAGGAAGAAAGAAGGGGAAGGAGGGAGGGAGGAAGAGGAGGAGGAGAACTGTGGGGGTCCTTGTTGCTCTTAGAGCTCGGTTGTTCTCTTGCAGACATTTCATGACCCAACTAGGTAACATCATCTATCGTAGAAGGTAGTAGGATTTGTGCAGGAGCAAGGAGGAGGAGGAGGAGGAGGAACAGGAAAAGTATTGTGGGGACCATAGTGCTATCTGAGCTTAGTTGTTGTCTTGTAGACGTTTCATTACCCAGCTAGGGAACGTTATCATTGTTAGAAGGCGTGGGATTTGCTCTATGTTTATATAGTAATTGCTGGTGGGAAATGTTCTTGTTGGTCCCTTCATTAGTTGTTAATCTGTGGTTGTCAATTTCTGGCAAACTGAATCATCAACTGAGAATTGTGGGAATTGAAGTCCGTACTTCTCAAAATCCCCACGGCGGACCAACCCTGCTCTAAATGTCGGGAAGTGGGAACAACCCACGCAGGCCCCAAGCCGCCAAAAGGGCTTTTCAAGCAATTAATGTCACTTTTTCAGTCTCACCAAGAATTCCCAGGTCTTGGAGGTGTTACGTTCTGAATCCTGGACCGGGGCTGTTTAGTGGCTCTTTTGGACGGGCGAAGAGCTGCGATTGAAGACAGCCATCTTTGGGGCGTTGAGTTTCCCGCGATCTGCCTCCGGGAATCCTCTTGGATGCCTCCTTCTCCAATCAGTTCTTCTCTTTCTCCAGGTACATTAGCATCCTTCCGGTCATCCCTGTCACCCTCTACCTGGACCCCCAAGAGGCCTTGGAGGCCCGTCATCCCCACGAAGCCAACCGGTACCAGTCCTCCTTCTCGTTGGGCGTCGTGAAAGAAGAGCAGGCGGACCGGCTGTCAGAAGAGAAGCCCAAAGGACACAGCCCGCGAGACGTCACCCTCTATAAGTGAGTCCTGGGACGGTCAGCGATGGGGCAGTGTCCCGGTTAGTCCAGGATGACCCCAATTGTGGTGTCTCCAGCTCCCACCAAACGCGGCCTACGGGGTCCCAAACGCTCCCCCTTGGTTGGAATCTGGCCGCCATCACAACAGGTCCCTTGTTCTTCCGGCGTCCCCTGGATATAGGAGATGGGGATCGCGGGAGCCCCGGGGCACCCCCGGGACATTGCGAGCCGTTTGGCGAGCGTCCGGATTTTGATCACGTATAACCGTAGGGATGTTGCGAACAGGCGTATAAGTGTGAAAAGCAGATGTAAGTTGCTTTTTTCACTGCTGTTGTAACTAAATGAACTGTTGTAAGTCGAGGACTACCTGTATCTGGGCTACCTTCTCCTCACCTGAAATGTCTTTTGGTTCCTACTGCGATCTTTGGAATATGGAGAAGATGTAGGCTTCAGGTCCCCCATGTCTTCTCCTCCTCTCCTTCCAGGGTGGCTGCCCTTGGTCTGGCGTCCGGCATCCTTTTGGTCCTCCTCCTCTTTTGTCTCTACAAAGTCTTGTGCCCCAAGAATTACGGACAAAACGGGCTTTCCCACAGTCGGCGGCGAAGAGGGGACCTCCCTTGCGACGACTACGGATACTCACCTCCCGAGACGGAGATCATCCCCCTGGTCCTCCGAGGCCACCTCATGGTGAGAGTTGGGATGGGCATACGGAGGTAATAGCGCTAAGCCAAAGGGGTGTCTTGACTCCGAACGGTTGAGGTCTTGGCCCCCCATGCCCAGGACGTCTCTGTCCCATTGTGGCGTCTCCTAACTTTCTTTGGAGCTTCTCAATCATCCAGGTCATGGTTGTCCCATGGTTGTCTTTTTCAAGAGCCAACTTAAACTTCCTTGGATTTTTTTTCTTGAAGAGGTTTCGCTTCTCATCCAGAGGAGATTCCTCCATTCTGGCTAACAGTTCAGTTCTTCACTCAGAACTGAAGATGAGAAAAGCACCTTTGAAAAAGCACCCTTGGGATATGCCTTGAAGGTTCTTCAGTGGGTCTGTCAAGCTTGAAGACTGGGGGGCAGGACTGGGGGGGGGGGGTTGGCAGGGTGGAGAGTGAAAAGAGGAAAAAGGAGGAAAAGAGAAACAACTTCGGGAGATGTCAGATGTGAGAAGCCAGAGGTGGAGTAATAGTAGTAGTAGTGATTTTATTACGGTCACAGACCATAGGTTACAAATAAGAAGCATAAATCAAATCATAAAATAAATAAAAGAACATAAAATATGAATAAAATAAAATAAAATAATAAATTTGAATAAAGTAGAAGAATAAAATAATAAAATTAAAACAAAATAGAAGAATAAAATATAATTAAAATAGAATAGAATAATATATAATATAAAATAAGTTGAATAAAGCAAAAATAAAACAATAAAATTAAAACAAAGTCTAAAATAGAATAAAACAATGAAAATGTAAAATAAAATCGAATAAATTTGAATAAAATAGAAGAATAATATAATGAAAATAAATTAGAATAAAATAATAAAGTGAATATTAAAATATAAATAGAATAGAATAAAGTAATATAATGAAAATAAAATGGAATAATATAAAATGTAAAATAAACTGAATAATAAAACAAAACTAAAACAGAATACAATAATATAAAATACAAAACAGAATAAAATAATACAATATAATTGGAGTATTGAGCCAAGAGCCAAGGTGGCGCAGTGGTTAAATGCAGCACTGCAGGCTACTGCTAGATCAGCAGGTCAGCGGTTCAAATCTCACCGGCTCAGGGTTGACTCAGCCTTCCATCCTTCCGAGGTGGGTAAAATGAGGACCCAGATTGTTGGGGGCAATATGCTGACTCTCTGTAAACCGCTTAGAGAGGCCTGAAAGGCCTATGAAGCGGTATATAAGTCTACTGCTATTGGAGTAGAATACAATAAAACGATATAAAATAAAATAGAATAGCAAAATAAAAATTAAATAGATGACTACATTAATATAAAATACAAAACGGGACAAAAATAAAATAGTAAAATGAATAGAAAAATAACGAACTAAAATAAAAAGAATAAAATCAAAAGGAAAGCTTACCACAGTTCTTTTAGCGACTGTTTGAATGTAAATATAACACTGAAGAATGAGACTTGCCACTCTTTTTCATGTGTGAGTTCCTGGTTGAGTTCCTGTCCTCAGCTCCGGCTCCTGCTGAGGACATGAAGGGAGCCCTGTACTTGGGGTCCCGCTGGCAACGGTGATGTCCCGGGAAAAGGCTTCCCAGCCGGGAGTTCCTCGCCTGCAAACACCTCTTGCTGATTTCTTGACCTGTTTTGCAGGACATCGAATGCTTGGCTAGCGATGGGATGCTGCTGGTCAGTTGTTGCCTGGTGGGCCAGATCCGGGTGTGGGATGCACAGACGGGTGACTGCCTTACGGTCATTCCTAAGCAAGGGTGAGTCCCGCTAAAGCGGCTGCTGATCTCAGGTTCCCAGGACTCGGACTAGATGACCTCTGAGGTCCCTTCCAGCTCTGTTATTCTATGATACTGTGAAGGGTTCGTGCTTGAACAGCGAGCTGGGCTAGATGACCTCCAAGGTCCCCTCTGTTATTCTATGATCCTGGAAGGGTCTGCTGCTGGAGCAGGGGGGGTTGGGCTAGATGCCCTCTGAAGCCCCCTTCCCACTCTGTTACTCTGCTTCTTTTAAGCCTGCCCCGGGACAACAATAGCGGCAGCCTCCTTGAGTCCCAGGACTGCTGGGATTACAGCCCAGACGGCCGCAGCGGCGGGCCAGAAGACCCTTGGGATGGAAGCCCCCCCTTCCGCCGGACCCGAAGCCCCCAGCCGCCTCTCCTCTTCAGCAACCAACCCGACCTCTCTTCTCTGATCGATACCAATTTTTCGGAGCACACCAAGAGTGGGAGCCCGGGGCCCCGTCTGCGCACCCTCAGCGGGCGCCCGGATGGCTATGACTTCGGCAGCCTGGTGGGGAGGGTCTGCGAGGAGGGACCCCCGAACTGTACGACTGTCGCTAAGAAGGGCGGCTCCCAGAGCAAGGGAGCGTGGCCCCAAATTGGCGAGGATCCCGAATGCATCTCGCAACGGAGCAGCTTGGGGGGCGATGAGACTTCCGGGGTCCCAGGGAAGACCAGCCCCCTAATTCCCTGGCAGGGAGACTTGGACAGTTCGGTCTGGAGTCTGGAACTTCAAGGGAATCTCATTCTGGCCGGCCGGAGCAATGGGAGGCTGGAGGTAAGGGGAGTCCTCGCTTTACGAAGGTTCATTTAGTGACTGACACGAAACGGCCTTGAATAACTTAGGGCTGTTTTTCCACCTTAGCCTCTCTGATCAAAATTGGCCAGCGACTCACGTTTATGACGGTCATAATGTCCTTGGGTCCCACGATTTGCAAGCCCAGATTCAGTTAACAACCAGCTTTAATAACTTAACAAACACAATGATTCACTTAACAACGGTGAGAAGCAAAGTCATAAAATAGCCAATCCTTCCGCTTTTAGACAGAGGAATTTTGGGCTTGGTTGCAGTCGTAACTCGAGGACTCGCTGTAGGATGGTCCTTGACTTACAACAGTCTGCTTAGTGACCAATAAGGCCGTAAAACGAGCCATAATGCCCTTGACAACCGTTGGGAGTCTGGCCTGAGGGGTTGGAAGTGATGAAAAGGGACCCCCAAGAATTATAACTGTCTAGCCCCTCCTCCTCCCCCCCCAAAAAATATTTGGGGGTAATGAGTCCCCCCCGTGGCCCCCGTGGCTCCCCTTCGTCTCTTCCACAGGTCTGGGATGCCATTGAGGGGACCCTTCAGTGCAGCAGTGAAGACGGGACATCGGGCATCACGTCCCTGGTCTTCTTGAGTGACAGGTGAGGGTTTGGGGGATCCGGGAGGGGGAGGGGGAGCAGTTTCAGACATACGGAGAACGTGGTTAGCTCAGGGAGGGTCACAGGTTGTGTCTGTGTGAGGTAGAGTCCCACCTTGCAGACTTTTGGTGACCCAAGACCACCAGGGCTCTAGAAGGGAAGGCGGTTGGCTGACTGTTTATATAACCTCCCTCCTGTCCAGCACTGATGATGTTCCCTAGTTGGGTCATGAAATGTCCCACCAAGCTCAGGGAGCCCTCAGTCCTTCCTCCTCCCCTTCCTCCTCCTCTTCTTCTCTTCCTCCTTCTCTTCGTCTTCTCCTTCTCCTCCAACTGCCCCTCCTTCTCTTCTTCCTCTTCCTCCTTCTTCCTCGTGTTCTCTTCCTTCTCTTATCTTCCTCCTCTTCTTCCTCCCCCTTTCCTTCCTTTTCTTTTCCTCCTCCTCTTCCTCTTCCCCCGCCCCTCCCCCTCCTCCTTCTTCTTCACCCTACTCTTCTTTGTCATGTTCTCTTCCTCCACTTCCTCCTTCGCCTCCTCCTTTCCTTCCTCTTCTCTTCTTCCCCCTTCCCTTCTCTTGCTCTTGCTCTTCCTCCTCCTTCTCCTACTCCCCCTCCTTCTCTTCTTCCTCTTCATCCTTCTGTGTTCCTTCTCTTCCTCCTCCCTTTATCTTCCTCATCTTCCTACTCTTCTTCCTCATCTTCCTCTTCCTCCTCCTCCTCCCCCTTGTGTTCTCCTCCTCCCCCTTGTCTTCTCCTTCTTCTTCCTCCTCCTCCCCAAACTCCACTGCTTCCTACCATCGATGATTATTTTTTTAATGTAAATTTAAATGGCATTTTAATGTTCTGTGCAACTGAGGCCTTTTGTGTTTCTTGGTGTCTCCCCTTGGAGCAGGATCGTAGCTGCCAGGCTGAACGGATCCCTCGATTTTTATTCCCTGAGGAACACGCTGTGCATGCCCCACTCTCCCTTCCAGGGTAAGCCCACTCCTCTTAAAGCAGGCCGGCTGGGGAGCCGTTTATCCCTCGACTCTCCTCTGGTCCTAAATGCTCGTCAGTCTTAAATCGAGATTTGTTGTGTTACATTCATCGGAGTGCTCTTGTCATGGTCGGACCACTTCCTACTGAGGCTTGACTTTCGGAGACCAATTCCCCGCTGTAGGGAGGAGGAACCGATTAGGTGGTTCCACCCCAGGCGTCTTATGGATCTTCAAGGTTTCCAGAAGGCACTTGGCGTTATGCCTGATACTCTCGACCGCAGTCCGGTGGAGACCTTAGTTGCTACTTGGAACTCGGTAGCGTCTGAGGCTCTCCACCAGATTGCGCCTTTACGGCCGATCCGCAGCAGTGGATCCAGGAGGGCCCCTTGGTTCACCGAGGACCTCCGGGAGATGAAGCGCCAAAAGAGACGCCTAGAGCGCCGCTGGAGGGCCAGTAAATCCGAGTCAGACCGAGCACTTTTGGAAACCTGCATCGGAGCATATCTATCGGCAATACGGACAGCTAAGAACCATCACATTGCCGCTCTGATAGCGTCCGCTGAGTCACGCCCTGCCGCCTTGTTTAGGGTGACCCGCTCCCTCCTAAATGCGAGGGTTGCGGATAACCCTTTACAAGGTAGAGCAGAGGAATATGTCCAGTTCCTCGCGGACAAAGTTGCTCGGCTTTGGATGGACCTGGACTCCAATTGCGCAGAGCCAGCCGGGGTAACAGGGGAAGGTCTTGAACGACATCTCTGGACTGACTTTCAACCTGTTGCTCCTGATGAAGTGGACAAGGCCATCGGAGCGGTGAGTACTGCCACTTGTGTACTGGACCCGTGTCCCTCCTGGCTGGTCGCGAACAGCAAGGAGGTGACGCGGAGCTGGATCCAGGTGATGATAAGTGCTTCTCTTCAGGAGGGCTTCTTCCCACCGGCACTGAAGATAGTGGTGGTGAGACCCCTCCTGAAGAAGCCATCGTTGGACCCAGCTAGTTTGAACAACTACCGTCCAGTCTCCAACCTTCCCTTCATTGGGAAGGTTGTTGAGAAAGTGGTAGCCTCTCAACTCCGATGGTCCTTGGAGGAAGCCGATTATCTGGACGCCTTTCAGTCGGGATTCAGGCCTGGCTACAGCACGGAAACCGCTTTGGTCGCACTGACCGATGATCTCTGGAGAGCCAGGGATGGAGGTCATTCCTCCATCCTAGTGCTCCTTGACCTCTCAGCGGCCTTCGATACCATTGGCCATGGTATCCTTCTGCGACGGTTACGAGAGGTGGGAGTGGGCGGCACCGTCCTTCGGTGGTTCTCCTCCTACCTCTCGGACAGGTCGCAGTCGGTGTTAGTTGGGGGAGAGAGGTCGACCCCTAGGCCCCTGAAATATGGGGTTCCTCAGGGTTCGGTCCTGTCCCCCCTTCTGTTCAATATCTACATGAAGCCACTGGGTGAGATCATTCGACAGCACGGGATAAAATACCATCAGTATGCGGACGACACTCAGTTGTATCTCAGTTGTATCAGTGAAGCGGTTGAGGTGATGTGCCAGTGCCTGGAGACTGTCAGGGTGTGGATGGGAGTTAACAAGCTTGTACTCAATCCAGACGAGACCGAGTGGCTGTTGTGTTTCCCTCCCAAGAATTTGGCCAGTATTCCATCGCTCAGGCTGGGGGTGTGTGAAAATTTACGCCCCTCAGACAGGGCGCGCAACTTGGGAGTCCTCCTGGACCCACAGCTGACCTTAGAACATCACCTGTCGGCTGTGACCAGGGGGGGGGCATTTGCCCAGGTTCGCCTGGTGCACCAGTTGCGCCCCTACCTGAACCGGGAGGCACTCGCAACAGTCACTCACGCCCTCGTGACCTCAAGACTGGACTACTGCAATGCGCTCTACATGGGGCAGCCTTTGAAGAGTATTCAACTCATCCAGAATGCAGCCGCGCGAGCGATTGTGGGTGTACCTTGGTACACCTACGTTACACCTGTCCTCCGCGAGCTGCACTGGCTACCGATCGGTCTCCGGATACGCTTCAAAGTGCTAGTCGTCACTTATAAAGCCCTTCATGGTATTGGACCTGGGTACTTGAGAGACCGCCTGCTGCCAATTACCTCCCATAGACCCGTTAGATCGCACAGGGTCGGCCTCCTCCGGGTTCCGTCTACCAGCCAATGCCATCTGGCTACCACCCGGGGGAGGGCCATCTCTGTAGCAGCTCCGGCCCTTTGGAATGAACTCCCCGCAGAGATTCAGACCCTCACCTCTCTCCAGGCCTTCCAAAAAGCCGTTAAAACCTGGCTGTGCCGGCAGGCCTGGGGTTGATGAGTTCCCCTCCCCTCTCGACTTGTATGGCTGTATGACTTTTGTGTATTTTAATTATGTGTATTGTGTCTGTGTCCCCTTTTCCCCTTTGGAGTTGTTCGCCGCCCTGAGTCCCTCCCGGAGAAGGGCGGCATACAAATAAACTAAACCTGAAACCTTTGCAAAATGTATTACAGATGTGTCTTAACATCCCAGAGCTGAGCAAAATTAGTGCATTCCCAGGTGTCCTTGCACACTGAAAGAGAACCTGTTCACTCTTTCTTTTTTCTTCCTTCCTTTTCTCTCACCCTTCCCCCCTCTGCCTTATCTTTTTTCTCTTTTTCTCTCTCTCTCTCGTTTTCTGTTTCTATCCTTTTTTTTAAATCCTTTCCTTCACATTTTTTTCCTACTTTTCTCTCTTTCTCTCTCTGCCTCCTTCCTTCCCTCTCTTTCTTTCTCTCTTTCAAGCCATCCCAGGCCGCAACAGCCTCTCGTCCCCGCCGGTATACAGCTCCAGCGACCTCCTCACTTGCCAGCTGACCCACACCGTAACCTGCGCTCACCAAAAACCCATTACTGCCCTGAAGGCTGCGGCTGGCCGGTTGGTGACCGGCAGCCAGGATCACACGCTCCGAGTAAGGAAGGTTTGGGGCAGATATTGAGACAGGAACCCATACGGCCAGGTCAGGGGTGGGTTTCTTGCCCCGTTCCAACCGGTTCGGTTGGAACGGGGCCGGCGGTGTCCCCATGCATGCGCGCGTTGCACGCATGCGTACTAGCGTCTGTGCGACGCTCCAGCTGCTCCTGGACGATCACGCAGGCGCTGTATGCGTCCTGCGCATGCGTGAAAGCGCAGAACTCATCAAAACCGGGTAAGGACCGCGGGCGGGCGGGCGCACCCTTCGCCGTTCCCGGAAGTAAGTTACTTCCGGGTTCGGCGACCAACCGGTTCGCAGGGACCGCCGCGAACCGGTTGAAACCCATCCCTGGGCCAGGTCCTCCTGGGGGTCTTGGGCTGTCAACCCAGGCCTGGTAGAAGCAGCAGAGGTAGTAGCTTCACCAGACCTTCTCAAGAACCCGAGAAACTTTGTGGGCTGGTGGACACCATATTTGGGTGGCACTCATAGTTCTTGGAGGAGTGGTGCGGTGGCCTAATGGTGGACAATCAGGAAGCCGTGAGTTCAATCCTCGGTAGGTGCAGATATTTTTCTCTCTGGGCACGAGAATTTATCTGCAGCAAAAACTTCTCATTGGTGACAGGAAGGGCAGTAAACACTCAGCTGCTTTCCCTTGTCCCAACTCAACCCAAGGGATTACGGGGTTATTTAACAGCGGAAAACAACAACCATTAGCTCTTGGAGGCATCTTCTAGTCTTGCGCTATCAGCCCTTCTTGAAGCAGGGAGGGAGCGATGGGTCCTTTGCTCAACGCCATTCTTTTCCACACAGGTGTATCGCTTAGAAGACTCCTGTTGTCTCTTCACCCTACAAGGCCATTCAGGTGCCATCACCGCCGTCTACATAGACCAGGTAGGAATGATGGAGAAACAGAGGGGGTGGGGTGGAGGGACCCCACCAGTAGAAGGATTGGTCTAAGGGAATTGAGGGGCACTGCGCGAGGGGGTGGGACTAGATGACCTCAGAGGTCCCTTCCAGTTCTACACCGATTAAATCAGGGGGCATCATCAGAGAGACTGGTTCATCTTGGCTCTCAACACCTTCGTGTCCCAACATTGGAGGTTTTCAAGAAGAGACTGGACAGCCATTTCTGTGAAAGGAGGTTGGACTAGATGACCTCCGAGGCCGCTTCTATCATGATTCTGTAATGGTCCCTCCGTTCCTCTCATCTTCCTCCCTCTCCCCTCATTACTTCCATTTTTCCTCCTCCCTCCCTCCGTCTACCACCTGTCAGCGTTCCAGACAGCTTCCAAAATTAAACCAGAGTCCAAGGCAAAGGATTCCTCAAAAGTTCCAATTTATGAAGAGAGCCACGTTGGCACATCTGGGAAAACCCAAATCTGAAAGCTTCTTAGTTTTCCCCACCCAAGTTAAAGTTCAAGATCTTTCCCCCACACCCACAAGTCCATCACATGGTCCATTCTCCCATTGCCACACTGGCAGCTTCCACCCATCCAGTTCTGGTCAGGTGCAGAGGTGCAGAGACAAAGGATGACCTTGGCTTTCTAGAAAGAATGTTGTTATGGCTACATTCCCCCTCCCAATTCCCCACTATGGAAACAGCATAGTAGAATAGAAGTGTGGCAGGCCAAATATCCAAAAGGAACACGAGTGCAGACCTGACACCACCCTTCCTTCCTTCCTTCCTTCTTTCCTTCCTTCCTTCCTTCCTTCCTTCCTTCCTTCCTTCCTTCCTTCCTTCCTTCCTTCCTTCCTTCCTCCCCTCCCCTCCCCTCCCCTCCCCGGGCTGAGGCTGCAAAGAGGGCTGATCCTCTTTGTTCCCCCTCCAGACCATGGTGCTGGCGAGTGGGGGCCAGGACGGCGCCATCTGCCTCTGGGACGTGCTGACGGGCAGCCGAGTGAGCCACATCTGCGCGCACCGGGGCGATGTCACGTCCCTGACCTGCACCACCTCCTGTGTCATCAGCAGCGGCCTGGATGACGTCATCAGCATCTGGGACCGGGCATCGGGGATCAAGCATTATTCCATTCAGCAGGTGGGTTTCTGCGGATCCCCTGTGCTGCTTCCCTACCCGAGTGGTGTAGATCAGGGGTGTCAAACTCAACTTCATTGAGGGCCGCGTCAGGGGTTGTGTTTGACCTTTGGTGGGGGGAGGGGAGGGCGTGATGAAGCTGGGTGTGGCCAGCTCAACATCACTCATCCCTCCAGCCTCACATACGACACCACCGATGCCCCCGACATGAGTGACGTTGAGCTGGCCATTCCACGGCCCAGCGGTTTAGATGAGGGGTATCAAATTCAAGGCCCGCAGGCAAGATCCTGCCACGGGGTGCTTAGATTTCACCCATGGGGACGCCCAACAACCAGCAACGGACACAGCCCACAGTGCCTCTTCCCGCGGAAACGGAGCTAGGGAGGGTCACACGCAGCCCTCCCGAGGTCCGCTTTTGCTTCCAGAGGCACTGTAGCCAAGTTGTTCACTGTTTCCCGAGCGGCCCCGTGAGCCAGGCCTAAGTACCTTTGGGGTAGACCCTTTGAACGTGGGAAGTGCAAACCTTGTTGGTTTGGCATTGCCTGCTGCTATCAAAGGCCTTTCAAGTCTGCCGAGTCCCACCTCTGATCTCCTCTCCCCCCCCCTTTGCCCTCTACACAGGACATGGGCTGTGGGGCCAGCCTGGGCGTGATCTCAGATAATCTGCTGGTCACTGGCGGTCAGGGCTGCGTCTCTTTCTGGGACATCGGCTACGGAGACCTGCTGCAGACTGTATACCTGGGCAAGAGCAACGAATCGCAGCCGGCCCGGCAGATCCTGGTGCTGGAGAACGCGGCCATCGTCTGCAACTTCGGCAGCGAACTCAACCTGGTTTATGTACCGTCGGTGATTGAGAAGCGAGACTGAAAGGGGAGGGAGAGCAGATGAGGAGAACCCAGAAACCCCTACCCGTCCCATCCCTTTCAACCGCTTCGGGAAGCCCGGTGGCGGAGGGAGGATGATTGGCAGGCTTTCCTGTCCAGTAGAAGAATGGGAAGGAGGCCAGTGTTGAATCTTCCAGTTGTCTGGGTTTGTGGGCAAGGTGCGGCAAGAGGCCGGGGCCGCCATTCTGGAAGGGCTGCGGCGGGTGGACCACTGGGGAACAATTGGAAAGCCAGACAGGGCAGTTTTCCACAATCCTGCGGCAGCGGTGTTTCCTTCGTGGTCAATTTGGGGCGGGTGCTGAATCTGGCCACGCAGGAGTCCTCAAAACGAATCAGCTGGGAGCCAGGAACGGGAGGACTTCCCCAGTGCCCTCTTAGCGCCCGCCCCCCCCCGCCCTTCGTCTCCCGAGCCACTTCATTGGGAGTGCTTGGAAGTCTTCAGAAAGAGGTTACGAAACAAGCCGGATCAATTCAACCCCCTCGAAGGCCTCGGCAAGTGAGCTGCAGCAGGCGTGAAAAAGTGGGTGCCGTTACTCCTTCTCGTATTTATTTCTGCTGTACATAGTTATTTATTCCAGCACGTGAGGGGGAAGGGAAGGGGAAGAGATGCTGCCCGCCGTAAGCCGAGATACGGAAACCGGCTCACTGGGTGCTGCGAACCGAGGTTAAGGACTAGGGACGGGATGCCTCCAACTACCCCCTTGCTTTGGCATTGAACCTGCCCAGCGTGGACTTCAGGGCGGCTTCGCAGGCTGTGAGCATTGCTGTGCCCTGCATCCCACTCCAGTAAAGATGGAGAGAGTCCCAACCGGTGTTAGTGGGGGGGCAGAGATCGTCCCTGAGGCCCCTAACATGTGGAGTACCTCAGGGTTCGGTCCTATCCCCCCTACTATTTAACATATACATGAAACCGCTGGGCGAGATCATTCGGAGGCACGGGATAAAATACCATCAATATGCGGACGATACACAATTGTATCTGTCCGCCCCGTGCCAACTCAATGAAGCGGTGGACGTGATGAACCGGGGTCTGGAGGCCGTTAAGGACTGGATGAGTGCTAACAAACTGGTGCTCA
The DNA here is from genome assembly GCF_051295495.1 of Thamnophis sirtalis. Classification (NCBI taxonomy): domain Eukaryota; kingdom Metazoa; phylum Chordata; class Lepidosauria; order Squamata; family Natricidae; genus Thamnophis; species Thamnophis sirtalis. The sequence goes on from NW_028261384.1 coordinate 2,436,862, forward strand.
ACCCGGATAAGACCGAGTGGCTGTTGTGTTTCCCCCCCAATAATTTGGCTAATACACCAACGCTTAGGCTGGGGGGTCAAATTTTATACCCCTCAGATAGGGTCCGCAACTTAGGAGTCCTCCTGGATCCACAGCTGACTTTTGACCACCAGCTGTCAGCTGTGACCAGGGGGGCATTTGCCCAGGTTCGCCTGGTCCGCCAGTTGCGGCCCTACCTAGATCGGGGGGCCCTCACAACAGTCACTCGAGCCCTTGTGATCTCTAGACTGGAATACTGCAATGGGCTCTACATGGGGTTGCCCCTGAAGTGCATCCGGCGACTACAGCTAGTCCAAAATGCAGCCGCGCGAGTGATAGTGGGCGCACCTCGGTTCGCCCACGTTACACCTGTCCTCCGCGAGCTGCACTGGCTGCCTGTTGGTCTCCGGGTGCGCTTCAGGATAATGATGACCATCTTTAAAGCACTCCATGGTAGTGGATCTAGGTACTTGAGAGACCGCCTTCTGCCGATTACCTCCCTAAATCGACCAATCAGATCGCACAGACTGGGCCTCCTCCGAATTCCATCTGCCAGTCAATGTCGACTGGCGACCACACGGAGGAGAGCCTTTTCTGTTGCTGCCCCGACCCTATGGAACGAGCTCCCCATGGAGATCCGCACCCTCACCACGACCCAGACCTTCCGCGCAGCCCTCAAGATCTGGCTCTCCCAGCAGGCCTGGGGATAGGCTTCCAATTACCCGCCCGAGTGTTTGATTGCTGAATGAAAGCTGTGTTTTATTATTTTTCTTTTGTTCACAAAGTGTTTGTTTTGACCTTGCACTTCCCCTCCCCTGTGGTTGTAAGCCGCCCTGAGTCCCCTCAGGGAAAAGGGCGGCATATAAATCCCAATAAACCTAAACCTAAACCTAAACCTAAACCTTGCCTTCCCAGACCACGATTCAATCGAGTCACAACGGTTTTCAGGGATCCAGTGTCGCCCTTGGACAGACACAGCGTTCCCGCAGCGAGATGAGGCAGTTTAGCATCATATAGAGCAGTGTTTCTCAACCTTGGCCACTTGAAGATGTCCGGACTTCAAGTGGCGAAGGTTGAGAAACACTAATGTAGTTTGGTGTCCTGAACACCCAGTGGTAGTACTGTAAACCTAAGTGGGTGCCACGCTGGGAGAACCAACCGGAATGGGAATTTGAGTTGGCGAAGAGAGACAAGTGTTGGGGAAGAACAGTTGGAATCCATGGTTCATTTCTTAATTTCAAGCCATTGACGTAGGAATTAGCTTATTTATAGTTTAGGGCCGCTGCTTGTAGGGAGGGGGTGTCCCCGCTCACGGGCAGCAGGAAACTTGGGGGCTCGCCTGGTGAGGCTGGCTGCCTTGCACCCAAGGCCGAATGGAGTAGGGCAGTGATGGCTGATCTTTTTGTTGTTGGGTGCCAAAAACGCGAGCGTGCGATAGCACGCACGCATGCCGGAACCTATAATGCAAAACCTCCCTTGGTCCCCCGCGGAGGCCCTCCAGGAGCAGGAAACAGATCATTTACGAACTTCTGTTAGGCCCCATTTTCGCCCTTCCCAGGCTCCGGAGGCTTTCCGGAAGGCCGAAAATCAGCTGGCCAGCACGCACACGTGTGCTGGAGCCGATGGCTCGTGTGCTGGCAGATATGGCTCCGTGTGCCACCTGTGGCACACGTGCCATAGATTCGCTATCACGGGTAGGGCTGGACCGTTCCCCGGTGTTTTTAACCATAGCCATTTCTTGACATGTGGACTTCTCACAGCTACTCAGGGTACAGGCGGTCCTCGAGTTATGGCCACAACAGCCTGCCTACGATAGCTGTAAAACGGGCCAGTTTGCTCGCGGCATCCCACAATCGTATGACCGATTTGCGACATTTTTGTCAGCGGTTGTTAAAAAACACCGCAAAATTCATGTGAACCCATTGTTCACAGCACAATTATGCCGAAAGATGGAAGTGGTTCCTATGGACAAGAGGGTCATAAATTGTGGTCAGGTGAACCACGGGGGATGGGTTCCTAGGATGCTGCAAAGATGGCCGGGGGCCCAAGTGTGGTCACGTGACCACAGTGGGGTTGCTGACCATCAGAAATTCAAATCCAGCTTGCAAGTCCCCGTTTTGTTTTCAAGTCGTTTTTAAATTTTTTATGGTTGCTAAGTAAATTTTATTCTGAATGAAGGCCGTGCATCTCAAAGTGGGGAAGGCCAAGGAAGGCAGTGCAAAGCGAGACAGACCGAGCCCCTCTTCCCTGCCCTCCCACATCCCCCCCCCTCCTGGATTGGGGTCCAGTGCCCATACGATGCCTCCAGTGGCCTTAGCTCTGCTGTACCCTTTCGACTGTACGGTGGATGCTTTTATACGCGATTGTGTTTTGTAATGTGTAAAGGCACATTAAAGAGAACTAACTTCATGCCTCCTGTGGTTTTTTTTGGGGGGGGGGGAGACTGAAAACTCGTTTTTCTGCCCTAGAGCAGGGGCCCCGCAACCCCCAGCTCACTCCTGGGCCCTGAGCTGTTCAGAACCAGGCCGCCGAAGTGGACAAGCTTGTCCGAGCAGCAGCGAGCACATCCATACATACGTGCTCCATTCACACAAGCACACGTGTGCCCACTGCTTGCGTGGGGTTACACTGGCTTGCCCCCCACGTGGAAACATCCCCTCTTCTCTCCCTGCTGATCCACAAGGCCGGAAAGATTGGAGAAGTAGAGAGTGGAGGAAGAAACTACCAGCATCCTCCCTTTTTCTTTTCTCTCAAACAAAGTTGTTTATTTTTTGTTACATATTTAAAATTCTTTTGCAAACAGAATGTTGTCCGTTTCCCCCCCCTTTAACATTTTCACATATACATAATTCGTTTTGCATTATATTTCCATTTCCCATTTTAGCCATATTATCTTCCCATATTTTCCAACTTTTATTTTTTATATATATATACACATAAAAAGCATGTCATTTTTATCCCTTTAGAAATAAACCAAATTTATCATTTCATTTCCATCTGTTTTCTATAAGTAACATATCTTCAAGTTGTTTTTTTTTATATAATCAACATTTTACTTATTTGCACAATTAACAATATTAATATAGTTCACTTACATCTTAATTAGCTACATACCATTACTATGATTAACATTTCATTTTATTTTACTGATCCCGTTCCTCGTTTCTCCCCCCGCCCTTTTCCCTATGTATTCTTTCTTTTCGTCTGGTTCTTTTCTCTCACTTTTCGATATATTTTTGGGATAACCCTCCCGAGGCTTTTTCTTCTTTGCTTCCCACTATTTCTCTTTTATTTTTGGCTAATTTCTTTTTTGGATACCATCTCCCCCTTTTCCCCCCTCTATCCTCTTTCTATGCCTCTGTAAATCTCAATCGCATTGTCTAATTGGTTTTAATTTTTATTTCTTTTTCTACAGAGTTAACTTCTTGTTTCTCATTTGTGTTCCTTGCAAAGTTCCTCTATCTCCTGTTCTTTATATTTCAACAATTTTTCTGGCCCCTTTAATGTTGCTCACGCATCTTTTAGCATTTCAACAAGTTCCTCAAACATCCCACCCTCCATGCTCAAATTTAACACACTTTTAATGTCTTTATAATTTTACCAGTTAAGTCTTTCTTGTTTCCACCTTATATCAGGTCCCAGAGTAGTCCAGTCCACTTCAAAAGTTTTTCGTTTTCTTCCTCCACCATAAACAAATCAAAGTCAGACAAAAGACAGGGACCGCACCCTCCTTCAACGTTCTCAGTATCTCTCGTCTGTGGTCAGGTTTTTACTGCAAGGGTTTATTTCAAAATGTTATTGTACTTCTCTGGTAGGTGGGTTTTAGAATCCTTCTATGCAACCGAACCACGTCAGAAAAATTACCACAAACCCAAACCAAAAGCTCTAAATCCATGCACAAATTTTCCAAGTTTTTTCCTTTTTTTTTGTTTTTGTTTTCAGTTCTTCCAATTCTAATTTTATTAATCAAAATCCTCTTGGGCTTGGTATTTAACCACTGATGGTTCCCTCTGCCCCCTTTTTTCCCTCCCTCCATCTTCCGAATGACGCTGAGCCGCTATTTTAAGCTCCACAAAAAAATTAAGCTCCAAAGTGAAAATCTTTTACCCTTGCTTCGGCCACTCTTTCTCTGGTCCCAGCACTCCATCCGTAACACCACTCCTGCCCAAACCTATTCCGGTTGCCCCAGCTTCAGAGCATCATTTGAAGATGGCTGATGGCTGACACTCCCACCGTCGATCTTTGAAGACCTTGTTTCCGACTTATTGAGGAGCTTGCCTTGTTCCTCGCAGTTGTCCGAAACTCCTCTTCTTGTACCCCAACCCTTCAGGATGGTTCTGGTCCGAGATCTCGACAGCGGCTTGCCGGCTGGGTTTTTGCATAGCTGCGCGGAGCTCGCTATTTCCCCAGCTGTTCTCGCCATGACGCTTCCAGGTTCTGAAACTACCGTAATGTCTTTAAAATTCTTTTCATGCAGCTTTGCTACCGGCAACGTGGAAATGGGTGCAAGAAAAATGTGGCTTGCTTAGGAAGGCAGAATTCTAACTGCAAAGGGTCGCTGAAGGATTAATTTTTCAAATAAGTGTAATTCCCTTTTTAAAAAACAGAAATGTGATACCTCGGTACTCGTGCTTAATTGGTTCTGGGAGGTGCGACGAGCACTAAAAAGAGTAGCAAACAAACCATGTGATTTACTGTGACCTTTCGTTTCAGTAGGAAAGGACTTCCTATCAGTCCCTTTTCTTATGTCGGCAATCTTCTGAGCATGGCCGACTTCCTTTCGCCCCTCTGTGGTTGTCTTCTACTTTCTTTTTGCACTGTGTTGAGTACCAGACAAAGGTGAGCACCAGGGCATTTTTGTGTCAAAATGTGTTGACTACCAAATTCAAAAAGTTTTGAAGCAGTCGAATACCGAGGTGTCACCGTACGTTTTGAGTGACAGATTTATGCCCCAAAATAGCATCTAGTGCCTAGCCAGGTCCCCCTAGGCTCCCCCAAATTCCAGTCAGCTGTGGAAGATGAATGGCCAATACATAGGATAATAACATCAATATTTATAGGAGTCTAGTGGGCAATTGCAAAATACCTGGAGAACGACTCAAATGGATAGATGGATGACAGGATAGATAGATATAATCTATAGATAATAGATCAGGGATGTCAAACTCTATTTCATTGAGGGCCGCATCAGGGTTGTTTGACTTTGGGGGGGGAGGGGGGAGGGTGCATGGCCAGGGTGGGAGTAGCCAGCTTAATGAGGCTCCATTTTCAGCGACATTGGCCCTCCCAGGTTCTGTCATAGGTTACGACAGCACTCCTGCGCTCTGTTTCTCTGACAGCAAAAACTGAGCTTGGGAGGGCCACGCGCATCCTCCCCAAGCTCCCTTTTTGCTGGAGAGGCACTGCGAGCCCGTCCTTCGCTGTTTCCAGGGTGAGCCCAGAGGCCAGATCTAACCACTCTGTGGAACGAATCTGGCCCCGGGCCCTGAGTTTGACTAATATAGATAGATGGTAGATGGATAACGGATGGATGAATTGATAGATATAGACAGAGGGAGATGGTAGATAGGGTTCCACCACAAAATCATGTTCGACTAAAGGGCGCTCGACGAAACCGCGTAGCTGACGTCATCACAGCGCGACAACAGCGCGGAGAAAAAAGCACGCTGTAAACGCTAAACCTAAAATTAACCCCTAAAACTAAACCTAACCCCCCTAAACCTAAACCTAATCCTAACCCTAACCCTTAACCTAACCCTTAACCTAACCCTAAAGCTAACCCTTACCTTAACTTGAATCGGCTTGCTTTCAAAGCGCTATTTAAAGCGCCCTTCTTTCTCCGCGCTGGCTGTTGTCGCCCTGTTAATGACGTCAGCGATGCGGTTAAATCGAGCGCGCTTTAGTCGAGCGCGGTTTTGTCGTGCCACGAGATGATAGAGCCAGGTGTACAGACAGATATGGATAGATATAGTGAGATAGGAAGATGATAGATATGGGTGAAGATAGAGATAGGGAGTTCATGATATAGATGATAGGATCGATGGATAGATACAGGTAAAGAAGGGTGGCAGGAATATCATAGATGATGGACAGACAGACAGACACAGGCTGTAGTAATTTTTAAGCCCCTGTGGATAAGATAGGAGGTCAATAAATTTAATTAGTTAAATGTTAAATTAAGGGAGAAGGAAAAACAATCTGACAGCGATACCATCTCCAACGCCCCCTTTATTTGCTTTCGTAGCAAAGAACTGAAAAAGTTTGGTTCTTAAGTTACACTGAAAGTTTTAAAATCAGAAGCCGATATTAACATTTGTACAGAAGAAAGAAGAAAAGAAAAATTATAAATATTTTCCAAGAATGGTCAAGGCAAAGCAATGGTTGGTGGAACCTGCAACATTATCAATGTTCTTTGGGGCAGAAAGCAGCCAGTCTCTTCCCCATGCTTTTCTGTCTTGAGGGAGAGGGGGAGCTCGTTTTAGTTGTCCCGCTGTCCCCCATTCCTTGGAGTGTGGGACGCCTGCTTTGGGGGAAACACCATCTGCACCCATTTTTCGATAGCTGTTAAAGCAGGTTCCGTAGCCCATGTGGCTCAATATTCAGCATCATTGGACGGAGGGTGGCCCAAACAGCAGGGGACTCCCAGGGCCCTGAATCAGGGGCCTGGGCATTTCAAGGGTGGGTGGGGGGTACACAACAGAAAAACAACCTTTGGGAAACCGTATCTGGCCATATAAGGAAACCGGGGGGGGGGGGAGGAAACAAAATGCCAGATTCCACCGAGAGTCAACCAAGGCTTTCGCATTTAACTGGGGATCCCTGCTTCCCTCCTCCCCAATTTGGCAGGATCAACTGGATCATCTCAAGTCCTACCAACTGTTAGGGGGGGAGGGGGAAGGAATGAGAAACCGGTAGTGTAGGAGACCCCAGCCTTTAGTGGCTTGTCCCAAGTTTACCCGCCATAAAACAGGAGACTAAGGTGAGAGTACGGCCGTGGGGTGAGTGTGCGTATTGAACCGCTGAACCGTCCGTGCTCCCCCCTCCCATCAGCCCCTAAAGCTTTGAGCGGGCATAAGGAAGCCGGCTGGCGTCACAGCTTTGCTCTCGGCTCAACTGCCCTGCCATCAAGGCGAACCGTAACAAGCGCCCGGTCCCGGTCGGTGGCCCTGGTTGGGGCTGAAAGGAGGCGGGATGAAAAGGCAACCAGTAACCGTTCCGAGTGTCCGGAATCACCGTGTTGCCGGGTCTTCAACAACCCTTAAGCACGGCAAGAGTGTTCCAGAGGCAGCATGGCGTACCTGGGATGGCCGGTCTCTGACCGAGATACCGCCGTCTTGCCGGAACTCCACCAGAAACGAGGAAGTTAGGTCTAGGAGGATGGAGAGGGGGCCACTGTTGCATCCGCTCAGGTTTTGTTGAGGGTCCAGAGGGGATCCAGCTTGCTGAGAGGGTCATCACTGGGAAGGGCTCCTCGCAGACCCTCCCCGTTTTGTGGCTGGAGGAAACTCTGCTTGCTCACTTTGTGTCGGCCCTTAAGTGAGCTGTCCATGGTAAAGGCCTCCGGGGTGAGCGAAGCCAGGAGCTCCAAGGAGGAAGAGGAGGAGGAGGAGGTAGGCAGGGCCTGCGTAGGCGCCAATGGCTCTACCCTCGGAACACTCTCCACCTTCTCCTCACTTCTCTCTTCTTCCATGGAGCTGCTCTTCTCGACGGTCGAAGCCGCCATTGTCTCGGGCAACGCCGGAGCAGGTGTGACCGGCGGAGAAAACCCCGGAGTGCTCTCCACACAGCCCGGCTCGGGAAAGTTTCGCGGAGTAGCAGCAGATGATGCCGGCAGGAGTGCGGCATCAAAGGGGGGCAGAGAGGGTCCCACCTCCAACCCTCGGCCATTGGGGGGAGGCTCGGCGCCGCCCGGGAGAGGCCGGATACTGAGTTTGGCAATGGTGGCTTGGATGGAGCTGATGGGGACGTCACCCCCCAAGACCAGATCTTGGGGGTCCTGCTGGAGATACACCTGGAAGAAGAGAGTGGGAGGCTGAACAGAGTACACAGTCCTCGACTTTACACTAGTTCACTTAGTGACCGTTCAAAGTTACAGCAGCAATGAAAACGGACATGACCAGTTTTCACACTGTAGCATCTCGATGTTTGGATGCTGGACAACTGGCTTTCATTTCCCCGAGGTCATTCGATTCCCCTTTGGTGACCTTCTAACCATCAAAGTCAATGGAGAAGCCACATCCACTTAACAACCGGGTTACCTATTTAAGGACTTCCGTGATTCGCTTAACCTCCATGGTGAGAAAAAGGCATAAAACGGGACACAACTCCCTTAACAAAGTGTTGTTTAGCAACATAAATTTGGGGGCACAGTTGCAGCCGTACATTGAGGATTGCCTGGAGTGCAAAGGTCAGCAACTAAAACGGGGATGATGGGGTTCCAATCTTGGTCCTTTTAAAGATCTGTGGAATTCAACTCCCAGGATTCCCCACCCAGGAATTCAGGACACACGTGGCTTAAATAAGAGCTTGTTTCTCCCAGGTCCTTCAGTCTCTTCCCCCCCCCCCTCTTGAAGCATCTGCAGGGGTTCAAGGGGCTGCCTCCCCCTACTCCCAAATCCTCCCCTCGCTCCAACCATTAGGCAACCCCTCCCCTTCTCACCTTTTGGGTGCCGCTGCTGGCCGGCTTGCTGGCAGAAGGCGCAGCCATCACGCCGTGCCTCTGCAACACCTGCACGGCGTGTTTCAGCACCGCCTCGTAGCAAAACCTGAGGTGGACCTGCAAGAGAAGCTGTCCGTCAAGATCCCCAGCGCTGGCCATCTCCGCTATCCTGGAGCCGGGATCCGCCCAACTCCGTACCTTCTCCTGCAGCATGTGTTTCCTCTGCTGACGGATGCGCTTCACCAGCTGAACCAAATCCGGGATGCTGTTGCCGGCTTCCACCTCCTGCATGGCAGCGTAGAGGAGGCAGAAGGCGCCTGTGCGGCCCACGCCGGAGCTGCCAGGAAGGAGACCGAAGATCAGTTCAGAAAAATCTCGCGCATCCATTCTCCAACGGTGCTGAACAATCTGCTAAACCCGTGGGGTGGGGGATTTATGCAAAGGCTGCATTCTGGGATGGGAACCTGTTCTGACACCCCCGCCCCCTTGTCCTACACCAAAGAACGCCGAGACAAAGATACTGCAAGGATTTATTAACACACAGACAAGATGTTGGCAGCAATCCAGCCTGCCAAACTAGCCACGAAAGTTCTCCAACTTTAGTGAATACGTTGACTCCTGCAAAGGGGCGTGTGCACAATCATTCCTTTTATAGTCTTGAGAGGAGCCTAATTGCCACCAGCTGAGTGCAATTATCTCCTGAAACTGCGTAACTGATCCTTATGCCTATTAGCTCTTCGTTGCCGGGCATCCAGGAACAACTCCCTTGGCTCCTCCCCACTGCTCCAATGCATGACGTCGGGATCATACTCCCTTGTCTCCTCCCCACTGGTCCAAGGCTCAGGCACCTCCTGGTGGCCAACAGCCTCTCTGCGCCCATTACTCACTACGGACAACTCACTACAGAAAACTCACTACAGACAACTCGCTACGGCCAATGTCAGGGTTCCAAGGAACACCCCCAAAGAAAGAAGACTCCGAGGCTAGAAATTCCTCAAAGTTCCATTTTATTAGAGGTGTCATATTGGCATATCTGGGAAAATCTGAATCTGAAAGCTTCCAGGTTTTCCACACCCAAAAGGAAGTTCAAGCCCTTTCCCCTGCCCCCACATGTCCACCACACGGCCCAATCAATGCACCGTCCCAACTGGAGAAGCTTCCCAGTCACGCCACTCCGGGTGCAGGGCAGGATGCCCTTGACTCTCAGAGAAAAGAATGTTGCTATGGCTAGGTATCCCTGCACCCAGTTTCCCACAGCACTAAGTGTGGCAGCCCTAAAGGCCCGAGAGAAAAGATGGCCTCCGGGCCTGACAGCCAACTCGCTGCAGCGACGCTACCGTCAACTCACCATGTGACCATTCACCACTGCCAACTCCCTGAGGGAGAACTCGCCATCATCAACTCGTTGCAGGATGACAAAGTCAATTCCCCGCAGGACAACTCGCATGGGGACAACGTGCCAGTCAAAAATAACCGTGTGACACTTGGCGCCTGACAGTTCATCGAAGCCAACTTGCGGTGGAACCGCTGGCCGCAATCAACTCACGGCGGGACAACTCTCCATGGGCAACTTGTTGCGGGATGGCAAACTCAGCTCGCTGACTGACAACTTAGCACAGCCAACTTGCCGCGGGACAACTTGCCGCGGCCAAGTCATTGCGGGACAACTCGCTTTGACCAACTCGACCGCGGGATAACTCGCCACAATCAACTTGTTGCGGGGTGCCAAAGTCAATTCGCCATGGGAGAACTAGCTGCGCGACAACTCACCCCAACAATTCGACGCAGCCAACTCACTGCGGGGAGAACTCTGCATGGTCCATTTGTGGCGGGATGCCAAAATCAACTCACCACCGCCAACTCATGATTTTGAAAAGTAATTATTTTCATTTCGGTCATTCCCATTTCACTCTGTCCCTCCTTTTGCATCCTTTCTTCGTAACAATTCTATCCCACCATTTCTTTCATATTAGTTTAACCCTTGTCCAGTGTCATTGGCCGAGTTGGCCGAAGCAAATTGACTGTTGGCTGCGGTTAACTACCATATGCCCTCCCAAAAGACCCAGGGTGACAGGGGCAAGATTAGCAGTGGGCTCCTTCCTGGATACCCCAAAGCTCTGGGGCATTCCTCACGCGGCCCACTCCCCTGTATTACCTGCAGTGGACCACAATGGGGGTGTGGAGGGGGCGCTGATGTAGGTAATGGCTGTGGACGTCCTGGATGAACCGAAGTAGGTTTCCTTTGCTGTCCGGCAGGCCCCTTCAGCAAGAGTTCAAGGGGTGAACGAAAAACATAAAAAATGGAGTGAATGAAATTAAAATACCACAGATAAACTTAATAGGTGAGATATTCAATTATTCATTCAATTTATATATTCATTGCTTCATTCATTCATTTGTATGTTGTTTATTCCTTCTTTCATGCCATCGTCTATTCTTTATATATGTATTTTTCTTTCATTCACCCAATTTATACACTTTTCATTTATCCATTTCAGTTTACATGTGGATTATTCATTCATTAAATTTATGCGCCTTTTTAATTCCTTCATTTAATTTACATGTATTTTTCCATTCACTTATTCATACATGTTTTTTTTTTCATTCAATAGTAAAGTTTATACCCTAGGTTTCCTTTTCAATCAAATTAAATTTAATCTTAATTTTTTTTATGTATTTCTTTCTTACATATGGTATTTTCTTTCGTTCCTTTGCTCATTTTTATTCGCTGTTTTCATTTTTCAGGTGGTTTTATGTATTAAATTTATATGCATCTTTTTATTCATTCTCATTAAATTTGTATGCATCTTTTTGTTCATTCTCTCATTAAACATATGCATCTTTTAACTTTCATTAAATTTGTATGGAGCTTTTCATTCATTCACACATTAAATTTATATGCTTTTTTCATTTTTCATGTTTTTTTATGTTATATTTTTATATGCCCTTTTTACTCATTCATTTATTAAATTCATGTGGATTTTTTTGTCTTTCATTCATTCAATTTATACTTTATTCATTCAGTCATGTGCTTTTTCCCATTCACTTGCTACATTTATAGACCCTTTTCCATTCATTTGTTCATTTATTAAATTTACATGGGGTTTTTTCTTTCATTCGTTCCATTCATACATTTTTTTTTCATTACTTCATTGAGATGGGGTTCCCCCTTCCCCCATTGACTTATGGAATACATATGCATTTTATTCATTCTTTTTTTTTTTCATTTTTATTCATTCATTCATCCTGCCTGCTGTCCATTGATCAGTTGATCCAGCAGTTTCGATGAAACCAGTCCCCGAAGCCCAGAAAAACTTCTCACCCATCTCTTGCCCCCCCAAACCAGGCTGGCCCACCCACCACTCCACTCTGGGTGGCTCCTCCCCTTCCCACCGGCCCACAGGGTTACATACAGCTCTGGCCAAGAGGAAAATTGAAGGTGGATGACAGTCCGTTTGAGACTCTGATCGCAGAACTGCAGCGTGATCATCCTCTCCAGGTGGGTAGGGGTGGCCTTCAGGCTGGTGAGGACCAGGGTGATGGGGCCGTGGACCATGGGCTGGCCTCGCTCCGTCGGGAAGTATCGTACCACTTTTTGCTGCCGAGCCAAGAGGGAGAGAAAAAAAATTAAGGGGGGAGATGATATCGAGACTCCCCTCCAAAGATGGGGGTCCCAGGGGAGATTTCTGCTTGTTCAGAACAAGACTCCAAGCTCCATCAGCCGTTGTTCTTCTGGCTGGGGCTGAGCTCAGAACTCAAGAGGTGTGGAAGAGGGTGGCTTCTCATCCTGCCAACCCCATCCAGGAGAGCTGAGGAGGATGGATGTTAGAGTCCTGATTTGAACAAGCAGAATGGGAAAAGCCAGTTACGGCCAATTTATTTGTGCTCTTTCAGCTCGGCTGCTTTTTTTTTGCAGACGTTTCATGACCCAACTAGGTAACGTTATCAGTGCTAGGAGAAAGAGGAGGAAAAGGAGGATTGCACAATCCTTGGTGCTAGGTTTGGTAGTTTCCTTGCAGCTGTTTCATGACCCAACTGGGTAACATCATCAGGGCTAGAAGGGAGTGGAGTTTTCAGAGGAGAATGACTGTGGGGGACTTTGGCAAGAGCCAAGGTGGCGCAGTGGTTAAATGCAGCACTGCAGGCTACTGCTAGATCAGCAGTTCAGCGGTTCAAATCTCACCGGCTCAGGGTTGACTCAGCCTTCCATCCTTCCGAAGTGGGTGAAATGAGGACCCAGATTGTTGGGGGCAATATGCTGACTCTCTGTAAACCGCTTAGAGAGGCCTGAAAGCCCTATGAAGCGGTATAGAAGTCTACTGCTATTGCTATTGCTATTGGTGGTCTCTGAGCTTGCTGGTTTTCCTGCAGACATTCCATGACTGAACTACGGAACGTCGTCAGTGCTATTTGAGGATGGGGTTTCAGAAGAGAACTGAGGGAATCCTTGGAGAGCTGTGAACTTGGGTTGTTTTCTTGCAGACCCAATTGGGTAACGCCATCAGGGCTAGAAGGGAGTAGAGTTTGCGGAGAGGAGGACAAAGAGAAGGGAAAGAGGAGACGGAAAAGGGGAGGAAGTAGAGAAGGGGAGGGGGGAAAAGAGTATCCCCCACCCATCCTGTCTCCTGTCAAAGGCAGCGCCTGACCCTTCTCTGCCCCCAAAGCAGAAGAGGGCACCCCACTTCTGAAGTCACCCTCTTCTGCTCGATAGCCCCTCTCCACTGCATCCGATCTAGGAATGTATTTAATTGATTTTTATTACATTTACATGCCACGCATCTCCCCAAATCGCTGCCCCGGGCAGCTGGTTGGGAACGTCCGAAGCTCAAGAGAGGGTCCGTTGGATCAAAGACCCATCTCCGTGTGCCGCCAGAACGTCGTCTGGGTCAGCAGACTGCCAAGAGGCCTGGAGGCTTCCGACCAAAGCCACGGGCGTCAGCAACCAACCCACCTTCTCCATCTCCTGCTCTGAGACCAGCATGACCACAAGGGAGACTTTCTGCTCGTAGATCATCAGCCAGAAGTCCGAGGCGGTGCCCACGAGCGGGGCCTGCGTGGCGATAATGGTGGGGCAGTAGCAGGAGAGATCCTCAATACGGCTGGCATTAATGTAATCATCCTTGCCCGACTGAAGGATCACTCGGTTCCGGTCGTACGGCATGATGTCCTGGTGTCGGTTCTTCATGGTGTAACAACGCGCGATGGCGATTGACAGCTGCCGCGCATCCTTCTCCTGGGTGTCCTGAAGCTCTTTCCAGATATTGTCTAGCTCGCTGACCGTGCCTGGCGCGGGGGTCTTCTCCAATCGGGATACCCCTTCTTGGAAACGTTCTAGCTCGGACAGGAGGCGCCAAAGACGTTCTGGTTTCTCGTACGGGTCGTTCTCGATCAGCTGGACGGCTTTGGGCTTCAAGCCGTCCTTGGCATCGGCCTTGGTGGGTTGAAGGAGGGGCTGCCCGACGGGGGCCTTGGGACCCCCATGCTGGCTCTCAGGGCTGGAGGAGAGCAGGTCATCGGTCGAGGAGCTCGGACGCTGGAAGGGGACCTCAGAGGCCGCGTGGGACAAGGACGGGGGGCCGGGAGTCAGCGAGGAGGGGGGCATTTGGGAGGGCAAGAGGCAGGGGGGTGGGAGGGTCATGGAAGGGCGAGGAGAGGGAGCCGGTGGGGGAACAGCCCCTCCGACAGAACTCGGGGCAGGAGGAACGTGTTGGAGGGGAGGATGGCTAACTGGAGGCGGTGGCTGAGGGCCGGCCAACCCTACGGGGACTCCCGGGATCTGGGCCGACGTTGGAGTAAATGCCAGGGGTGCTGCAGCACCGTGACGGTGAAGGGGGACCTGCTGGACGGGGCCCATCATGTTTCTTGGGGCCGGGGCGGAGAAGGCGAGGTTCCCTGAATGTGGCGGCAGTGGGTCTCGCGGTGGCAGCTGATAATGTTGAGGCCCCAGCTGATGTGGGAGGTGTCCTTGGCTAGCGGGATGTGTGGCGACCTGATTCGGGAGCCCCGGTCGGCCTGAAGGCTGAGATGGGTACGGTTGTGGAAAGGCTGGCTGTGGCTGCTGGGTCTGGGGCAGGAAGTGGGGCATTGGCTGCTGCTGCTGCTGCTGCTGTGAGGGTAGCATGTTGGACATCGTTTGCAAGCAAGCAGGGCGATCGGAGGATGGATGGATTGGTCCTTGCGATGGGAAGCCAGGTTGGGCCTGAGGGCCTGAGAAAGGAGGCCGGAAGGGAGCCGTACCTGCTGGCACATAGGCAAAAGGGTAAGGGGCAGACCCTGGGGGCCCTCCCACAAAGCCCCCTTGAGAAGGAGGTCCTGCCCACTGGGGGAGGGACCCGGACATCCCCTGTGGAGCCGTGCAACTGGAGATGGGGGCTTGCAGGCTGTCCACTGTGGTAGTGCCGGGCCGTACACCCTGGGTGTGCGATGGGAAATGAGGAGCCACAAAGTGGCCAGACACCGGGATTGGCGGTCTCATGGCTAGAGGGGTGGGTGGGCCAGCCGGCAGCACCCCACTAGATGGCGCCATCGGTCCGACCCCGTAAACCGACCCTGGGGGAGGACGAGACATTGGTACGTGTTGTGGGGATGTCCTCGAAGGTGGCAGAGGTGGACCTGGATACACCGGCTGATGTGGGACGTGGGCTGGGACTCGACCAGTGGCAACCCCCGGTGGGTAGACCTGTGAATTCGGCAAAGGAGACGCTGTAGAGCTGCGGGGAGCTAGTACAGGGAAAGGAGCTTGTCCAGAGGCAGTGGACATCCTGGCTGGCTGGTATGGTCGAGGAGGGGGTCCGGTTACTGGGAACTGGCCTGGGTCAAAGGGTGGCCTGAGCGGGAGGACCCCCGCAAAGGCTTCACCCGCAGGATTCCTGATCCCTGCGGTGGGCAAAGGCGGCTCACTACGTAGCGCGGCCAGAGCATCAGCGGGGAGTTGCGCCAGGTGAGCGGCCAGGACTTCCGGCGGGAGGCTACGCAGCTCCTCAGGCAGGTCGGCCAGCGAGATGGAGGCCAGGCCCAGTGGCTCGCAGGCCAACTCTGCCTCCGAAGCCTTCTTTTGGAGGACGGGTTTCGAGGTGGTGGGCCGTGAGGGAGCCTTCTTCTTCATCTCCCTGTTGGAAGAAGCACAGAGATGGAAGCGGTGAGGCTGAGCACGGAGGTTTGGTAGGGAAAATCGCTGAGAGAGTTAGAGCTGAAAGACCACGCAGGGGTCTTATTGGATAGGACTAGGACAACTCGGCACAGCCAACTGACTGCAGGATAACTCATTACAGCACAATTCAATATTGCATCTGTTAGGAATATAATCTAACAGTTGGATTGGCAATATATAAATCATATAGCAATGCTATACCTGTTTCTTTAAATCATACTGTAAAATGTAATTGGTTGCTGTTTTTCCTCAATCGGCCATAAGAGGGAGCCAGAATGACTGTTAGCTCTCTGTTTGTTAGATGCTGGGCTGATCTGATCTGAGTGTTTTGGAAGCTGGCTGTTAGAAAGTGCCCTGAGCTATTGTAAGTTTTGCAACTGCTAGCAAACTTTGTGTACCGGACTGTTTGTTTGATTATGGACTATTATTATTATGGACTGTTATTTGGATTATCCCTTAACTGAAAGACGTTGATGACTGACTGTCTTAATTCATGTATGACTTGGACTGTTTGATGGACTCTGATACCTCTATTTCCATGAAAGTAAAAGCCTATTTCAACTGCAGTGTCTCTGTATGCTGGTTTGTGTGTTCTCCAACACAACTCTCACAACGCTTCTCTGAACGTACTCGCTCTCCCAACGGGGAGCTTACCTAACACTATCAATTGTTTAATTCTGTAACTTTTAGTACTGGTGGCCAAGTTTATTATTATTTCATTTTAGTATTATTGGCCACGGCAAGAGAGAATTTGAATAAATCATGGAACCCACACATACAATTCTGGAAACAGAATGCTTTATAAGATGCCTGGACTTCAACTCCCAGAATCCCCCAGCCAGAAACACTGTTTGAAAGGCACGTTTGCATAAGGAGTCGCTTACTTCTCCACGATCTGCTGTCGGGCCGTTTCAGCCATTTTGCAGGCGGTCTGCGCTTTTTCCAGGAGTTTGGCCACTTTGCCCTCCAAGTCGGCGTAAAATTCTTTCCCTTCTTGAGACTTCTTCATCAAGTCTTCGTAGGCTTCATAGGAAGCCACCAAGGTCTGGAGGGTGGAGTTCCACCTGCACGGAGTGAAGGAACGGAGGAGTGAAAAAAAGAGGGATGAGAGGACCAAAACAATTTTTCCCTCCGGCAGATGAAAACAGAGTCCTCAATTTACGGCCAGTCCCTTTCACAACCGTTCAATGTTAACAACAGACCTGCTCAAGGATTACAACATTGTCCTCGACATACGACTCCAACTGAGCCCAGAATTTCTCATCGGCAAGCCTCATCCCGGCCACCGTTCTTAAGTGAATCGCTGCAGTCGTTTAGCGAGTCATCACATTGTTAAGTGAAACTGAGCTTTCCCCTTGGAGCCAAAGGGGTTTGTGGGACAAGGTGACTCTGCAACTGTCGTAAAGATGAGTTGCTTGCCAAGTGCCTAGATTTTGATCCCAGGAAAGTCGTAAGGGTGAAAAACGGCCCTTAGTCCCTTTTTTCAATGCCGTTGTAACTTCGAATGGCCACTAAGTGAAGTGTTGTAAGTCAAAAATTGTATCTGCGAGAAAACCTAACGCTCCTCCTCCTCCTCTCTGTACACCCCTTGCCTTCTAGCACTGATAATGTTACCTAGCTGGGTCATGAAACATCTGCAATAGAACCACCAAGCTCAGAGAGCACCCAGGACCCCCCTCAGTCCCTTTCTTCCTATTCCCCCTCGTTCTCCTCCACTCCACAAACCCCCCTCTCTTCTCACACTGATTTTGTTTCCTAGTTGGGCCGTGAGACGTCTACTATAAATTTTTGGTATTTTGGTATTTATTGTACATTTATAGGCCGCCCTTTTCCCTGAGGGGACTCAGGGCGGCTTACAATAAAAGGGGAAAGGGAGTGTAGGACAAATACAAAAAGAAATGTGAACGAGAATAAATTAAACAGTAAAACACAACATTCACTTGACATTCGGGAGGGGCGAAAGTAAAAACTTATCCCCAGGCCTGACGGGCGAGCCAGATCTTGAGGGCTGTGCGGAAGGCCTGGACGGTGGTGAGGGTACGGATCTCCACGGGGAGATTATTCCATAGCGTCGGAGCCGCAACAGAGAAGGCTCTCCTCCGAGTAGTCGCCAGTCGGCACTGACTGGCGGATGGAATACGGAGGAGGCCAACTCTATGCGATCTGATGGGACGCAGGGAGGTAATTGGCAGAAGGCGGTCTCTCAAATAGCCAGATCCACTACCATGGAGCGCTTTATAGGTGGTGAGTAGGACTTTGAAGTGCACCCGGAGATCGACAGGTAGCCAGTGCAGCTCACGGAGGATCGGTGTTATGTGGGCGAACCGTGGTGCGCCCACGATCACTCGCGCGGCCGCATTCTGGACTAGCTGAAGTCTCCGGGTGCTCTTCAAGGGCAGCCCCATGTAGAGCACATTGCAGTATTCCAGCCTGGAGATCACAAGGGCTCGAGTGACCGTTGTGAGGGCCTCCCGATTCAGGTAGGGCCGCAACTGGCGCACCAGGCGAACCTGGGCAAATGCCCCCCTGGTCACAGCTGAAAGATGGTGGTCAAAACTCAGCTGTGGGTCCAGGAGGACTCCCAAGTTGCGGGCCCTTTCTGAGGGGTATAAGTTTTGTCCCCCCAGCCTAGTGATGGTACGTTGGTCAAATTTTTGGGAGGAAAACACAACAGCCACTCGGTCTTGTCTGGGTTGAGTATCAGCTTGTTTGCTCTCATCCAGTCTTTAACGGCCTCAAGACCCCGGCTCAGAGAGAACCAAGAACGGCACAACGAGATGTCCATGCAGGACAGATCTTAAGTGGACAGGTTGACGTCCTCCCACCTCCCAGAAAACAGTTGCGCGGGTTCTTCCTAACCACTCATGCTCAGTGCCCTCAGCCAAAGCAACGCCTCATCCTGCCCGATTCGGCCAGACTCACTTGTGCTCCACCTCTGCCAGGATCTTCCGGACGGCGGCATACTTGACGTTGGCCTCCGTCAGGGCTTTGAGGATGTTCTCCTGGGCAGCCAGGTTCTGCTCCAAGTAGACTTTGATCTGGTCGTACTTCTTCAGCTGCTCCGCAAAGAGCTTCTGGAACAAGAGGGAGGCAAGCTGGATGGGGGATTCTGGGAGTTGGAGTCCTCCCCTCTTAAACGTGACCAACGGGAAGGATCCTGCTACAGAATCCAGCAAGGACTTCCTCGTCCCCCTCTGACCCTCCCTCCGCCGCACGAGGACCTTCCGTTTGGGCCCATCCTAAGCCACGGTTACATCCCGGCTTCTCACCTTCATCTCGGACTGGTTGGTGGTCACCAGAGAGGTGGTGAGGTCGTCCTTCTGGATCATCTCGCGGAGCTGGTGCTCCAGGGAGACCCGCTGGTCTCTCATTTCTTGCACTTTGGCCAGTAAACGCTTGACATTCTGGATGGCTTGCTGGTCATCTGCAGGGGAGACCACAGTCAGGGGTGTGTGTGTGGGGGGGGGGTTAAAAGTGATGTCAACACCTCCTTCCAAAAATTGCACCCTGTTTCTCTCCCCCCCCCCCACAAAATAAAAAGAACCAGGGGAAAAACCCCTGAATTGGAAAGACGAAGCAGGATGCTGTCGGTTCGTGCACACTCCAACAGCAAAGCCAAAAAAGCAAATTTCATTTTTGGGAAACTGAGGACGGGTGCTCCTCAATGTACGACTTTTCACTTAGTGACGGGCCCAAGGGACAACGACAGAGAAAAAAGGAACCAATGGCCCATTTTCACAATTATGACGAAAGTCCTGTGATCTTACCTAACCCTTAATCCTTAACACTCACCATCTAACCTACCCTAAACTTTAATCCTTAAGACTAAATCCCACTCCAATCCAATCTCTTAACCTTAAAATCCCCATCCCTAATCTTCAACTCTAATTCTAATCCTTAATGCTTAACCCTAATCCCTCACTCCACTCTACTCCTCATTCTTAATCCTCAACTCTAATCCCTCACCCTTAACCCTAACAATCCTTAATCCTTAACCCTCACCCTAACCCCTAATCCTAGCTCCTAACCTTTAACAGTCCCTTAACCTCTAACCCTTAATTCTAATCCTAATCCTTAAATCTCCACCCTCACCACCCTTAACCTTAACCCTAACAATCCTTAAACCTTAACCCTCACCCTAATCCTTAATCCTAGCTCCTAATCTTTAACCTTAGTCCCTTACCCTTAACCTCTCACCTGAACCCTTAATTCTAATCCTAATTTTCAAATCTCAACCCTCACCACCCTAACACCACCCTAATCCTAACAACCTTTAACCCTCACCCTAATCCTTAATCCTGAACCCTAATCCTAACCCTTAACTTTAAACCTTCAAGGTACCCATATCAAATTTTACTCACAGGGCCCTTTGGGGTCCATCTGGGAGGAAGAACCACTTGGGAGGGGGGCAGAATCAAAACGGGGGAAGTGGGGGCTGGATCCTTACCCTCTGAGAGGCTGGGGGAAGGCAGGGTGGCCTTGACTCCCTCCAAGGGCCCGCTGAGGAGCCGGAGGTTGGTGATGTGGAGGTTCATGGCTTTGTGGAGCTCGGTATTGGTGAAGCTGGCCTTCTGGTGGACCTCCAGGTATTTGGCCCACTCCTTGGACACTTCGGCCACCCCACCAGTAGAGGGGACCGCGGGGTCTGGGGGAGATGGATGGGCCTTGCCCAGGGTCTCCCGAAGCTTCTGCTCCTCGCTCTCGTCTTCCTCCAGCAGGTCCTTGATGTCCTTCAGGGAGGCTTCCACATCAGTGAAGACGCCGGAGAGGACTACGGGAGGGCGAGAGGAGAGGAGGAGGAGGGGAACGGAGGAAGGGAAAAAAGAGGGATAGGGATGGTGGAAAAGGAATAGAGAAGGAGAGGGAAGGGAGGGAGGAAGAAAGAAAGAAAAGAATGAATGAAAGAGGAGAAAGAAACGAGAGAAAAGAGAAAGGAGAAACAAAGATGAAAGGAAATGGAAAAAGAAACAGAAAGAAAAAAGGCAAGTAAAAGAAAAAGGAGAGAAAAAGTGAAAAAAGATAGAGAAAAAGATAGGTAAAAGATAGAGAAAGAAAAATAGAAAAAGAAAAAAGGGAAAGAAGAAAAAAGAAAGGAAGAATGAAAGAAAAAGAAAAAAGAAAAAGGGAGAGTAAAGAGAAAGAAAGAAAAAGAAAGAAAAGAGAAAAAGGAGAGGAGGAAGGAAGGAAGGAAAGAAAGAAAAAGGAAGGAAGGAAGGATTAATGGAAGGTGCCAAATGTCCAATCAGCTAGTCCTCAGTTTTCTCTAAGCTTATTTCTTTTCCTCGCCCCCACCTATGTCAGGCCCAGAAGAGCCCACTAGGCCAGAGAAGACAACGAACCCACCAACTGAGCGCCCCCTTTTGGGGAAGAGGAGGTGGGAAGGCAAACCGAAATCCCCCTCCTCACCCCATGGCAGGAATCGTCCTTTGGGACCCCTTACCTTGCATAGATTGGACGAGGTTTTTCACGGTCTCTGGGCGTACGCTGAGCGCTGCGCATTTCTCCATCAAGACGGGCGGGATGTGGTCGTACACCTCCAAATTGTCCACCGTCTCAGGGTCCAGCTGCAGGGAGTCCATGAACTGCCTGCCACGGGACGAAACTCAGTTTAGGACATTTTGGGTGGGCCTTCCTCGACTTATGACTGCCGTTCCATCGCTAAGTGAGATGTTGGTGAGAAGCAACTTTCACCCCTTGACAACAGCATCACTCCCTCTCTCTCTCTCTCTCTCTCTCTCTCTCTCTCTCTCTCTCTCTCTCTCTCTCTCTCTCTCTGTGCTTAAGCAACTCTCTGTGCTCATGAAATGTTAGTTGTGACAGTCGTTAAACGAATCAGGCTCTCCCCCTGACTTGAATCGTTGTAACTGTGAGCCGCTGCCAAGCATCAGGAGTTTGGATCACAGGAAGGTGGGGACACCAGAACAGATATAAGGGCGAAATACGGCCCTTCTCCCTTCTGGACCATTGTAATTTCAAACCGTCACTAAGTGAACCATCGTAACATGAGAACTCTCTCTATGCACCCTCCCGTCAGAAGTCGCTCGAATGTTCTCAGGATACTTTACCCAATTTGTTGGGTTTGCTCAACACACATAGATAGTACTCGACATGACGGTTGTCGAGCCCCCAAATTTCCAAGACAATTCTTAAGTGAATTTTGTCCCGTTTTATGACTTTTCTTGCCACTGTCGTTAAGTGAATTGCTCACAGTTAAATCAGCAGAGGGAGGTCCCCGACTTACAACAGTTTGCATTTAGTGTCTGCTCAAAGTGTCAACGGCATAGGGAAAAAAGCAATTTATGACCATTTTCACACTTACGACATTGGACCATCAAAATTTAGATGCTTAAGATCCCAATTCATATTTACGACGGTCGCAGTGCCTGGGGTCACACAGGGAAGCCAGATTTGCTTAACAACTGGGTAACTCGCTTATCAACCGCAGCGATCTACTTAACAACGGTAGCCAGAAAGCACGTAAAATGGAGCAAAACTCCTTTTTACCAATGTCTCACAGCCCCAGAAATGTTGGCCTCCAGGACGGTCGTAACGTCGAGGACCACCTACATCGAGGTTGTTAACTGAATCGGAGGCTTCCCTCGTCGGAAGGTCACCAAAAGGGGATGGCTTGAGCCCGGGACGCTGCAACCGTCATAAATACAAGTCGGTCATCAAATGTGTGAATTTGGATGATGTGATACAAAGACGCTGTATGGAAAATGGTCCTTTTTTCAGTGCCGTCATAACTTTGAACCGTCACTAAGTGAACAAAAGACTCCCCAGCCAAGAATCCCTCCTCTTCCTTCCCCACTCTGCATCATGGGCTTTGTGATCCCCCATCCCACCCCAACCCGGGATGGAAACATACATACTCGAGAATCTCGTTCTTGGCGTCGATCTTGGCCATGACATCCCTCAACAGCTTGGCTTTCTCCTCGCTGAGGACCAGAAACCGTGTGAAGAAGACGACGAAGATCAATTAGACAGGAGGAGGAAGAAGAAAAAGAATTAGAATTAGAGGAATATAATGAAGAATTAGAAGAATTTAATGAAGTAAAAGAATTAGAACGAAGAATTAGAAATAATCAGAAGTATTTAAAGTAGAAAAAGAAGAATTTAAACAAATTAATGAAAAAAGAATTAAAAGAATTTAATGAATTTAAAAAAATAACGAAGAATTAGAATTAGAATAATTAAGAGGAGGAGGAGGAGGACAATCTTTCCAGATGGAGAAGACAACTTAGCTTCTCCATCATCATCAAGGACGGGCCTCCTTGAGACCTTCCACTGACAAAATCAGAACCCGGAGCTGAGCCAAGATTCTACTGCGCTTCTCAAGCATGGACCTCCCGTCCAGGTGGTCCATCTGTCCCTCCTGAGAAGCTTCTAGAAGCTGATGAAGAATGCAGAAGAGCGGACACTTCTGGAGATCTCTCGGGTGGTACATTCAACGCTGGCCGGTCCTTGGCAGTCTCTGAGCTGGGTGGTTTCATTGCAGAAATCTCAGGATCCAACTAGGAACGTCATCAGTCAAACAAGGTGGTTTCTAGCATTGATGATGTTCCCTAGTTGGGTCATGAAATGTCTCCAAGAAAAGCCCCAAGCTCACAGACCACCAAGGACCCCGTCGTCCTCCTCCCCCTCCTCCCCTTTTCCTTCTCTCCTCTCCTCCTTTTTCTACTCTCCTTCCTCCTCTTCTCCTCCTCCCTTCCTCCTCCTCTCCTTCCATCTCCTCCTGCCCCTCCTCCATCTCCTTCTTCCCCTCCCCTTCCTCAATCCCCCCCCCCTTCCAAACTCCATTCCCTTCTAATACTGATGACATTCCCTAGCTGGGTCACGAGACGTCCACAAGGAAACCAACAGGTTCAGAGAGCACCAAGGACCCTCCCAATTCAACCCCCAGCTATAAATACTCTCTTCCCTTGGTACGTAGAACGCCGCTCTTGCGGAAACTGCAATTGGGCTCCCGATTCGCTTCCATGTCTTAATTCCACCTTTTGGTGATCACCTCAACGGCCTTGGAGACAACCGACCCCGATAGGAGTTAACTGTCATGGTCAAGAGCCAAGGTGGCGCAGTGGTTAAATGCAGCACTGCAGGCTACTGCTAGATCAGCAGGTCAGCGGTTCAAATCTCACTGGCTCAGGGTTGACTCAGCCTTCCATCCTTCCGAGGTGGGTAAAATGAGGACCCGGATTGTTGTTGGGGGCAATATGCTGACTCTCTGTAAACCGCTTAGAGAGGCCTGAAAGGCCTATGGAGCGGTATATAAGTCTACTGCTATTGCTATTGCTATTGCTATTGCTCCCAGCCTTGACCCATAGAAAGGGGGTTCCGCTCTGGTCCGCTTCACCTGCCTACCTGTACAGCGAGGAGGCTTCATGGGCAGCCATTGGCACCAGTTTGGCGAAAATGTCAGGGCCAGTTACAGCCGGATCGGTGGGGTTGACAGGGAGCGCTTTCACCAACGAGGCCCCTGGCGGGAAGGAATGGCAATGACAGGGATTACCCATAAGCCCCCACTCCCACCCGAGACCCCCGTTAAAAGTGGGGAGGGGTCAGCCTGCGAACCAGCCCTGAATTCCACCCATCTTAAAGAAGGATTCTGGGCTTCTCTCAGAAGAGAGAAGGAGAGTTGAAAGGAAGGAGGGAAGGAGGGAGGAAAGGAGGGAGATTAAGAGAAAAGGAAGGAGGAGGGAAAGAGGCAGGGAAGGAGGGAAGGTATGTGTGAAGGAGGGGGGGATCGAGGGAGGGAAAGGAGGGGGAAGGAAAGGAGAAAAGGAGAAAAGAAAGGAGGGAAGGCAGGGGAGAAGGAAGTAAGGGGGGAGGGAAGAAAAGAGGGAGGGAAAGATACCTAACCTTTGATGTTTATAATGATTTGATAGTATGGGAATATCTCGAAATGTAGTTGTATTGTTTGTTACAAGTTATGGATGTTGTATTTTCTTTTTACCAATAAAATCTTTAAAAAAAAAGAAAAAGAAGGATTCTGGGAGCTGAAGTCCCCCCCTCTTAAAGCAACCCACCCCCCACTACCTTTAATAGACTGCAAGGTATCCAGCGCGGGGACGGCCTCGTGGTAGATAAAGTCGTTATCTTTTTTGGATGAATTATACCTAAGGAGGAAGAAGAGGTCACCCTTTCTTGCCACCGTTGTTAAGTGAACCACTGCCTTTGAAAAACGAACCAGTGAATCTGGCTTCAGAAGGTTGCAAAAGGGGATCATCCTGACCCCCGGGATACTGTGACCGTCATAAATATGAGTCAGTTACCCAAGCATCAGAATTTCAATCACATAACCACTGGGACGTGGCAAGGGTTGTGAGGAAAACATGCAAAAGTCACTTATTTCAGGGCTGTTGTAACTTTGAACGGTCACTAAACGAAGCTGAGTGCTACCTGTACTTAGAAGGGAGGGGGGTTGCATGGGGGGGAAAGTACAAAAATGGGGTGACCCCCTCCTCTCCCAGCAGCCACTCACTTCCCTCCGATGACATCCATGGTGAATCTCAGAGCCTCCTGAACAGTTTCGGGCTGGCCCTGCAAGAGACGGACGGTTGGAAATGTTTTAAATTCTGCATTTTATTTTATGGATAGGGACAAACTCTCTATACATCTACCTCATCCTATCTGCTGGAGATCTTAACACAACTTTAGTGGTTGATTTCTACAATTGGTGTGTGTGTGTGTGTGTGTGTGTGTACGCGCACACACACACACACACACAAACACATATGTATATATATATATGTGTGTTTGTGTGTGTGTGTTTTTATTTGTGCTGATAAATAAATAAAGGGAGACTAGTATAGATCTATTTCAAGCTATTTAGCTCTCATCAGCTAGCCAGACCCTTACTGGGATTTTATTTATTTATCAGCACAAATAAAAAAAAACCACACAAATATAACAAAGGCAACAGTAAAAAATATGGACTCTTGTGACGAACCGATTGACAGATGATGGAAGCAGTTAGCTTCCTCCCATAATTGGGGCTTACCAGGGGTTGTAAAAATCATATATATATATTTTAAAGTCACAACCCCTGGTATGCCCAAATATGGGAGGAAGGTCACACTTCCACTCTCTGTCTTCGGCTCGTCACAAGAGACCATCCAGACAGATTTATTTTATTTATATTTATTTATTTATCAGCATAAATACAACATATATATATATATGTATGTGTGTGTATGTGTATGTGTATGTATATGTATATGTACATATATAGATATATATACATACATACATACACACACATGCACACACACCTATTTTTCTTCACCCCTCACTAGCTCAATTCAAAGATATTCATCAAAGGTAAATTCTAAGATATGCATCAATAGGTCAATTCAGAGCTCTTCCATCACGGATAAACCCAAAGACATTTATCCTAGACGTTTATTACAGATCAATTGAGAGATATCCGCAAATTAATAAATCCAAAGATATTTATCTCTCTGCCAACGCTTTGTTACCCAGCTAGGTAACATCTTTAGCACTGATGGTGTCACCTAATTGGGTACTAAAACGTCTGCAAGAGCCGAGGTGGCGCAGTGGTTAGAGTGCAGCACTGCAGGCTACTTCAGCTGACTGCAGTTCAGCGGTTCTAATCTCACCGGCTCAAGGTTGACTCAGCCTTCCATCCTTCCAAGGTGGGTGAAATGAGGACCCGGATTGTTGTTGGGGGCGATATGCTGACTCTGTAAACCGCTTAGAGAGGGCTGAAAGCCCTATGAAGCGGTATATAAGTCTAGCTGCTATTGCTATTGCAAGAAAACCACTGCAAGTTCAGAGAGCCCCAAGCACCCCACAATCTTTTTTCTCCTCCTCTCCACAAGCCCCTCTCCCTTCTGGCCTGTGTCATCTTTCCTCCTCCCCCTCCTCTTCCTCCGTTCTAACGACTGATGCTGATCCCTACTTGGGTCATGAAATGTCCGCAAAGAAACCGCAAGGAGATTCCTGGGGGAGGCCAAAGAACCCCATCCTCCCATGGAGCTCCATTTATTCCCTCATAATTAAATTGATCATCCGATCGTTCAGAATGAAGCAGCTCAATTTTAAAGCCCCAAATTTTGACATTACACCCAAACACACAAATACACACCAGGCAGAAAGTGGGGTGAAGGGAGGGAGGGCGCGAGGAAGAAGGAAGGAAGCCTTACCTTGGCCAATCGGATGGCTTCGTTGAGTTTATCCAAGGCGCTCTGGAAGTAGGTGACCTGCAAAGGGATCAGGGATTCGATCAGCTGGTTTTTTCCAAACCAGGTTTGTTTTTTCAAACCAGGTTTTTTTTTGGGGGGGGGGTCTCTCTGCTCAGGGGGCCTGCTGGAAAAAGAAGATCCAACACCCGCACGGCGGTGGCCTTGGGCGCTATGTTTTTCCAACTGGTCAGGAAGTCCTCGACTTACCACCATCGGGGCCCAATTTCCCGTTGCTGAGCGAGACATGGGTTAAATGAATTTCACCCCTATTCTGTAACTGGTCAGAAAGCCATGATTGACGGTTCCCCACAAGTTTCACGGCAGAGAGGGTTGAAGGACCCACCCACTGGAGCTGTCAATCAAAGCCAGGAGACCCCCCCCCTCCCCATCCACCAGCCCAAGGGATTAGATTTTGGGGAAGGGTCTGGCCAACTTACCCGCTCACCGTACTTCTGCTGCTCCTCTGCCTGTTTTCCCATGTGTAACTGTGGTGGGGGAGCGAGGGAGGATGGAAAAGAGAAAGAGGAAAGGGAGGGAGGAGATAAAACAGGGAGGGAGGGAGGAGGAAAAAGGAAGAAGGGAAGGAAGAGAGAGAGAGAGGAGGGAGGGTTAAAGGAAGCAGAAAAAAAGGAAGGGAAAGAGGGAGGAAGAAAGGAAAAAAGGAAGCAGAAAAAAGAGGAGGAGGAGGAAGGAAAGACGGGGAGGGAGGAAGGATGAAAAAGGGAAGGAGAAAAGGAAGAAAGACATCTTAAGTGCATCCCCAATAACACTGAATTCTGGGAGTTGAAGTCCACCCGCGTCTGAGGTGGGAAAACCCTGCTTTAGAGGTTGCAAAAGTACGAAGCGGTCGGAGGAGATGCAGCCAATGGGGAGTCTCGATGCAAGAGGGTTGTACAAACACTAAATACTCACGTGGGCCACAGCAGCAAAATAATAGATCTTCATCTGCACCAGTTTCTTCCAGTCCTTCTGGATTTTCCCCAGCAGGGAGGCCGTGTCAGAGTTCTCCAAAGCGCGGCAGGCCTCTTTGTAGTAATCCACCACCTTGGGAGAGAGTTCAAATCCTGCTTCAAACATGAAAGACAGCTGAGGGACTCCCAGCCAGTCACCAGGAGACTGGGAATTCCAATCCCGCCTGAGGCAGGAAAGCCAGATGGGTGACTCTGGGCCAGTCCTTCTTTTTCAATCCCTCCCACCTCACAGGGTTGTTGTTGAAAGGAAAACCGGAGGAAGGAGGAGTTAGGCATGTTCTCCTGTTTGACTTATGTATAAAATTACAGTACTAAACATGGAACATATATATAAGTAAAGTAAAAAAACAATAAATAAATAAATAAATAAAATAATATAAGAAAAAATAAAAATATAATCAAAGAAATAAAAGAAAAAAACAATATAAAAATTAATAAATTGAAATAAATTAATAAAAAAAATAAAAAATAAGTAAAATAAAAAATGAAATAAAGATAAAATAAAATGAAAGAAAACAAAAAATAAAATAAAATGGAGAAAAAATGGAGAGCTGTTGCCCCCCGCCTCGAATGGTATGCTACTGCTGTGTGTTTTTTAAATTATGTATTGTTATGTTCCGTCTTTTTTATTTCTTGTCTGTACCCCCATCTCCTGATTTGAATTGTGAGCCGCCCTGAGTCCCCCTTGGGGAAAAGGGCGGCATATAAATGTAATCAAATCAAATCAAATCAATCAAATCAAATCAATCAAATAAAAATGGAATAAAAAATAAGAAAAAATAGAAAAACCAACAATGAAATGAAATAGAAATAAACAATAAAATAGAATAAAATAAAATAATTAAATAAAAATAAAAGAATGAAATTATATAAAATAAATAAAACAATAAATAATAAAGTATAAAATAATAATATAATAACCTATAAAATAACATAATAAATAACATAATAAAATATAAAATTATAAAATATAAAATAATAAAAATTATAAAATAATATAATAAAATATAAAATAATAAAAATATAATAAAGTATAAAATAATAAAGTATACAATAACAAATAAAACTAAACTAAACTAAATTTAAACCAAACCAGATTTGCCCAGTGGGTCGTTTCTTCCCTCCACTTCCAGGGCTGAGAGATGAGGCTTCCAAGGCTCCCCAGAGACTCACCTGGGCACTGATCCTAGCCACCAGGAAGCTCTTCCGGTTGTCCAGCATGGATTTCTCCAGGAGACATTCCTGAGCTTGACCCTTGACAGAAAAGGAGGACACGGCGTTGGGAGTGCACCTGATTCGGACCTGAGATCTAAGGAGCTGCGGGTCATCAGGTCACACCTTCCCCCCCCCCCCAAGCCCCTGGGAGATAAACAGAAGCTCTGGTGTCCTAATCACTTGCACTGGACTGTGTGAATGGCCTTGGGGAAAGAGGGGAAGAGGCTGCCAAGGAAACCATTCAGATAAGCCCTTGATATCCAGCAGGTTCTCACAGGTTCTGGAGAACCGGCAGTGGGAATTTTGAGTAGTTCGGAGAACCGGCAAATACCACCTCCGGCTGGCCCCAGGAGTGGGGAGGGAATGGGGATTTTGCAGTATCCTTCCCCTGCCACGCCCACCAAGCCACGCCCACCCAACCGGTAGTAAAAAAAAAATTGAATTTCACCACTGGCAGGAGCCCTCACTCATTTAACGGCCAGAGGAAGAAACGTAGGAAGGAATGGCCACAATGACTTGGGTGGTTCAAAGTAACAGCAGGAAATTTTATATTCCCATCCGCAAAGCTGATGGAAGATGGGCATCGGAGTCGCGATCCTGACTCTTTCTTACCAGCATGAGGTTAATGTTGAGGTTCAGGATCTGGTGACTCATGTCCACGCTGTAGGAATGGGGGAAGTGGTCCCGAAGGTATGTGAAGGCGCCAGCCGCACACTGGAAATGGGTGCAGGAGACTTTCATGCCCTAAAACACAGACACACACACACACACACAAAAACAAGACGGATTTGGGAGAAGTTATACGTCCGAGGAGGACTCTACGGGCACCAATAAAGGAGAATATTTGTGCAGTCGGGGTTGAAAGGAGGAGTCCTGGGTGCTCTGCAACCTTGGGAGTTTTCTTGCAGATGTCTCCCGACCCAACTAGGGAACTTCATCAGAGTGAGAAGGGAGGGAGGTTTGTGGAGAGGAGGAGGAGGAGGAGGAGGAGGAGGAGGAGGAGGAGGAGGAGGAGGAGGAGGAGGAGGAATACTGAACAGTCCTTAGTGGTCTCTGAGCTTGGTAGTTTTCTTGAGCCATTGCTGAGCCAACTACTGAACATAATCAGTGCTAGAAGCTATGAGGTTCTATCTTCTAGCATTGATGTTATTCCCTAGTTGGGTCATGAAACGTCTGCCAGAGGACCGCCAAGCTCTGAGAGCACCAAGGACCCCACAGAAAGAGAAACCCAGATAAGCAGGGATTAACCCCACATAAACAATCAGACAACAATACCCCAATCAAGGAACTATTAAGGGAACAAGTTGACGCCCACATTCTCATTGCCAGGGTAAGCAATGATATATAAACAGAGATCAACACCCTCCCATCCTTCCAGCACCGATTAAGTTACCTAGCTGGGTCATGAAATGTCTATAAGCAAAGCACCAAGCTCAGAGAGCACCAAGGACCCCACAGTCCTCCTCCCTCCTCCTCCTCCAACATCCTCCCTTCTAGCATTGATGCTGTTCCCTAGTTGGGTCATGAAAGGTCTGCAAGCAAATCACCAGGCTCCAAGAACACCAAAGAAAGAGAAACTCAGATAAGCAGGGATTAATGCCAGACAAAAAATAAATCAGACAATGCCCCAGTCAAAGAACAACCAAGGGGGGGAAAAAACC
Organism: Thamnophis sirtalis; assembly: GCF_051295495.1. Taxonomy (NCBI): domain Eukaryota; kingdom Metazoa; phylum Chordata; class Lepidosauria; order Squamata; family Natricidae; genus Thamnophis; species Thamnophis sirtalis. The sequence goes on from NW_028261384.1 coordinate 2,467,740, forward strand.
ACATTCTCATCAACACTACTATCATCCCGATTTGTGCATCTTGTTCCATCTTTGATGGTGGGGGGAGAAATTTTAGCCCCCTCAGAGAGGGCCCGCAATCTGGGCATCCTCCTGGATATGCGGCTTAGTTTAGAAGAACACCTGATGGCCATGACCAGGGGGGCCTTTTACCAGGTTCGGCTGGTACGTCAGTTGCGCCCCTTCCTGGATCGGGATGATCTGTGCACAGTCACTCAAGCCCTCATCCTTTGTCGCCTGGACTACTGTAACGCTCTCTACATGGGGCTGCCCTTGAAGAGCACCCGGAGGCTTCAGCTGGTCCAGAATGCGACTGCGTGGGTTGTCATGGGGGCACCTAGGTGCTCCCATGTTACACCCCTTTTAGGCAGCCTGTACTGGTTGCCGGTTGTCTTCTGGGTGCGATTCAAGGTGTTAATTATGATCTTTAAAGCACTCCATGGTTTAGGCCCAGGATACCTGAGAGATGACCTACTGCCACCGGTCGCCTCCCATCTTCCAGTGCGATTCCACAGAGTTGGCCTCCTCAGGGTGCCATCGGCCAGGGAGTGTCAGCTACCGACCCCCAGGGGGAGAGCCTTCTCTGTGGGAGCGCCTTCCCTCTGGAATGAGCTGCCCCCGGAGCTTCGTATAATCCCTGACCTCTGATCCTTCCGACGCGCCCTAAAAAGTTGGCTTTCCCAGCAAGCCAGCCTGGCCTGAACAAAACAAATCAAATTATGGATTACTGTTAATTTTAATCGATTTTTAAAAAAAAATGTTATTGTTAATCCTAATTGGGTTTGTTTGGGATATTCTATTTAATTTTTTAAACTTTGGTAATATGTGTTTTTTTTTTAATGTTGTACACTGCCCTGAGTCCTTGAAAGAAGGGCGGCATATAAATCCAATAAACCAAACCAAACCAAACTACCAGAGCAAGCAACTGTATATAAAGAGAGACCAAACTCCCCCCTGCTTCCTTGTAGCACTGATTATGTTACCTAGTGGGGTCATGAGAGGTCTGCAAGCGAACAACCCAGCTCCAAGAATACCGAGGACTCCACAGAAAGAGAAACTCAGATAAACAGGGATTAAGCCCAAACGATCAAGCAGACAACAGTACCCTAAAACACACACACACAAACCCAAAGCGTCACAAGGGAAGCCACTACGTCGTATCCTTACCTCTTCAGAGACCCGTTTGTCCATGGCTCCCAGCATGGAGTGCAAGGCTCCTGGGAGGGAAGACAAGAGAAACGATCAAAATTGGGTGTCGCTCGGTTGAAGTGGCTGGCATTGCAATTTCATGGTTCGCAGACCGTCCTCGACTAACAACTGTTCATTTAGGGACCATTCAAAGTTACAACAGCACTGGGGAAAAAAGTGATTGATGACAAGTTTTTCACCCCCTCCCCCTCCCTCTTGCTCATTTCAAAAAACCCTCCCCTTCTAGCACTGATGACGTTTCTTAGTTGGGTCATGCATGAAAACAACCCATCTCAGAGAACACCAATTAAACCACTGAATTGAGAAAAACACAGATAAGCAGGAATTAACACCAGACAAATCGTCCAGAACAACAGGTGATTTTAGAGACGGGTGGTGTCACACGCAAGACCAGGGGGGAAAAAGTTTGCAACAATCATGCTTTGGAGACACCAAAACAGCTTGAGGAATCTCCCCTCCTTCGACCCCTAAATTTGGAGGGGCTTCCTTACCCAGATTGTAGAGGACGCAGGCCTGCTCGTATTTGATATCTTCATGAGTAACAGCTTTGCCGGAGAAGATCTCAGTCCTGAAACCAAGACAAAGACGAATCTGTCAATTGCGCCGCAAAAGATTCCAGCCCATGTTTCGTGGCCAGAGAACATACCATCGCCAGTGAGCTAGGTGAAGCCGGAATCGCGTCAGGACTGCGGGATTCGTAATGACACACTGGCAAGAGAAGCAGCAAGCTCAGAGAGCCCCCAAGGACCCCAAAGAATGAGAAACCCAGAGAAGCAGGGATTGACACCAGACAAATAAATCAGGGAGGAAAACAAAATTATGATCAAGGAACTACCAAGGGGGGGAAAAAAATCACATTCCCAGCAATACTGGCAGGGCAACCACTCATACATAAACAAGAAAGCAAACACCACTATCATTGACGATGTTCCCTAGCTGGGTCATAAAACATCCACAAGAAAACCGCCCAGCTGAGGGGGCACCAAAGACCCTTCAGAATGAGGAAATGCAGATAAGCAGGGATAAACACCAGACAAACAAACTGGAGGAAAATAATATTGTGATCAAGGAGCTACAAGTGGGGGGGGGGGGGACAAAAAAACCAACCACAGTCCCACCAACACTTCCAGGACAGGCAACTGCATATAAACAGACAGCAAATTCCCCCACTTCCTTCTAGCATTGATGACGTTAGCCAGCCAGGTCACAAAATGTCTGCAGGAATAGAGAACACCAAGTCCCAGGTCAGAGAACACCAAGGACCCAACAGTTCTTTTTCTCCTCCCTGCAAACCCCACTCCCTGCGAGCACTAAAGAAGTTACTTAGTTGGGTCATGAAACGTCTTTAAGAAAACCACTAAATTCAGAGAGCACTAAGAGCCCCCAGAATCCTTCTCCTCAAACTTAGGATGTTACCTAATTGATCATGAAACGTCTCCAAGAAAAACCACTCAGCTCAGAGAGCACTGAGGAAATCCGGAGCTGCAAATATTGTCTTCCATCAAACTAAATTAGTAAACTGGGTGTCCAGCCAGAGGATTTGGGGAAGAAAATTCAAACATGCCTCGTACTAGGGATAGACAGCTTCACCATCAGACGGATTCGCAACTGGCTGACAAACCGTACTCAACGATTACTCCTTAATGGGTCCAAGTCTACATGGAGGAAAGTAAGCAGTGGGGTACCACAAGGTTCAGTACTCTTCAATATCTTTGTAAACGACTTAGATGAGGGAATAGAAAGAGAACTCACCAAATTTGCAGGTGATACTAAGCTGGTAGGGATAGCTAACACTCTAGATGATAGGCTCAAGATCCAGAGGGATCTCGACAGACTTGAACCCTGGGCCCTAACTAACAAAATGAAGTTCAACATAGAGAAAAGTAAAGTCCTACACTTAGGTAAGAAAAACCAAAAGTCCACATATAAACTGGGTGAAACCAGGCTTAATAGCAGTGACTGTGAGGGGGATCTTGGAGTCTTAGTGGACAACCAGCTAAATAGGAGCCGGCCGTGTGTGGCAGCAGCCCAAAAAGCCACCGCAATCCTAAACTGCATTAAGAGAGGGATGCAATCAAGATCAAGGGAGGTACTGATATTACTCTATAAAGCCCTATTAAGACCACACCTAAAATAATGCAGAGTCTCTAGAAAGAGTGCAGAGAACGGTTACAAGAACTGGGCATGGCTACTCTAGGGAAGAGAAGGACCAGGGGAGACAGGAGAGCATCTTCCAATATTAGAGGGGCTGTCACAGAGAGGAGGGGGGGGGCAAGCTATTTTCCAAAGCACCAGAAGGCCAGACAAGGAACAGTGGGTGGAAACTGACCAAGGAGAGATTCAACCTGGAAATAAGTTGAAATTTTCTGACAGGGAGAACAATCAACTAGGGGAACAGAAGTTGCCTTCTGAAGTTGTTGGGGCTACATCACTGGAGGCTTTCAAGAAGAGACTGGACTGTCATTTGTCAGAAATGGTGTAGGGTCTCCTGCTTGAGGGGGAGTTGACTAGATGACCTACAAGGTCCCCTCCAACTCTGCTATTCTGTACTAGAACGGCATTATCTTCCCCACCTCCTTCTTAAAGCCTCGATTCGTCTTGGTCCAATCCCCTTTTCTTTATTTCTTTGTTCAATTTATATGCTGCCTATCTCGCGAGCGCGCAACTCTAAATGACTTATCATGCAGGAAAAACCATATTATCTTGCCCCGAGACCCCTCCGAGGGATTTATTGGGGGGGGGAAGAATGTGGGAAGGAGCCCCATGCTCCTGTTCCCCCCCGCCTTCCTTACCAAGTGATGGGGACCGACGCCTCTTGTTCGGCACCCATCGGAATTCGGCTCTGGAGGTAGTGAAGTTGGCCCAGGTACTTCCGTAAAATGCTGCATCCTTCGAAATCCCTCGGCACGTTGACAGCGTTCTGCGGAGAAAAATCAGGTTTACAACATCGTCACCAACAAGATGGTTCGTCAAAGCTGGAGGAAGAGATTTTGCGAAGGCCAGACATAGCGGATCACAACATTAAGTTGCGTTGGAGACAAGGGACGTGTCCTACCAAGACTTTCCTGAAATAAGGGGGAGACCCTTTTCCCCATCTGGCACTTCCTGACCTGGCAAAATAGGGGAACCTCACCTGCCGGAGCTGTTCAAGTTTCTTCAGCTCCTCGTTATAATCCTCCGGATTCTCTCCGTAGTTCTTCAGCACAAACTGGCAAGGAATAGAAAAAATAAAAATAAAAATAATTATATATATGTATGTATGTATGAATATATTCATTCTGAAATGGGTGGAGGTCTTTTATATCAACTTCCCTATTGTGTGTGTGTGATATTAAAATATTAATTTTTGAAATGGGTATCAGCTTAATATCAACTTCCCTATTATACACACATATGTATATTATAATTAATATATTAAAATATTAATTCAGAAATTAATTTATGGCAGTCGGAGAATCCTGAGGATCACATGATCTCTTTTTGCGACTGTCCCAACGGGCAAAAGTCAGTGTGGAAGCCAGATTCACTTAACAACTGTGTGAGTAACTGAACTGCAGCGATTCACTTAATGGCTGTGGAAAGAAAGGTTGTAATACGGGGGCAAAACACACTTCACAAATGTCTCATGACAGTAACACTGGCCTCCATTGTGGTCTTAAGTCGAGGACTACCTTTACACCAAGGACCTCCACGCGACGCCCCAATATTAAATTCCAAGGAAAGGATATAGGGTCAAGGACCATGCCTCCCAGACTAGCTGCACCCATCAGGCTGTGGCTGATGGATCTTCTCCCCTTTGGGCATCTCAGGAAAAGGGTGGGGTGGAGGAGGGAATCATGTCCTCATTCCAGGGGGATTGCAGCCCCCCCCAACTCCCCCTAAGACCTCCAAGGCCAGCTGCACCACCCCCTCCCAGGCTGTGGCTGATGGGTCCTATTCCTTTTGAGCATCCAGAAAAAAAGGGGGTGGGGATGGGAAGGGGTCTTTGGCCTTTGCTTCTTCCCTTAAAACCAGACAGCCTACAAGACCAGCTGCAACGCCCCCCCCCCCAGCTGTGGCTGATGGGTCCTCTCCCCTTTGGGCATCCCAGGAAAAGGGTGGGGGAGGGAATCACGCCCTCATTCCAGGGGGATTAAAATCCCCCCCAAACTCCCCCTAAGATCTCCAAGACCAGCTGCACCACCCCCTCTCCCAGGCTGTGGCTGATGGGTCCTTTTCCCTTATGTACTCCTTTGGGAAACCCAGGAAAAAGAGGGGCGGGTGGGTCTGATGCCCTCATTCCTAGGGGGATTCCAGACCCCCTAAAACCAGGAAGGCCTCCAAGGCCATCTTCAACCCCTCCCCTTTCCCAGGCTGTGGCTGATGGGTCCTCTCCCCTTTGGGCACCCCAGGAAAAGGGCGGGGTCCGACAATCTAACCCCTCCCCCAGCTCCTAAACTGCCCCTTGAACCAGAGGGGGGGGGGCTGGGCGACCCCTCCCTTTCCCAGCCCCCACCCTCCTGTGGCCCGCGGGCGCCCGGTTGGCGAAGGAGGCCGGACCCCGAAATCCAAAGCCGCCGTTTATCGTGGGGCGGGGGCGAAGTGCGGAGTGTGTCGGAGGACCCCCAGAAAAGGGCCGAGGGCGTTTGGGAGCGAAAAAAAGAGGGGAAAAAGGGGGATCCTGAGGTAATTATAGCCACCCACACACAGACACACGCCCCGCCCCCCTTCCCCTCAGCGCCGAGCAGGCCTCACCTTCTTGACGGCCGACTGGAAGCTGAACTCGGCGGCTTCCTTGAGATCCAGCCAGATCATGGGCATGCGGGGCACGGCCTCCATCCCGCCGGCCGCCTCCCGGCTCCCCAAACCCGACCTCGCAAGTCGGACAGGCCGAGAAGGCGGCTACGGCAAAACAGGCCTCTCCGGAAACAGCCGAGCGGCGGACGAGTCGGGCCGAAGGAGGAGACACGCCCACGCGCAGGCGCACTCGCCCGCAATGCCCGCCGGGTGGGGTAGTTCCACTGGGAGTGGGAGGGCGCAGGCGCAGTAGGGAGGGTTGAGCTATGAGACAGAAGGAAGGGAAGGGAGGAAAAGAGGGAGAGAAGAAGGGATGGGAATGGGAGGGAGGGAGGAAAAGAGGGACAGAAGAAGGGGAGGAAGGGAATGGGAGGGGAGGAAGAGAAGAAGGGGAGGCGAGGGAGGGAGGGAAAGAAGGAAGGAAAAGAGACAGAAGAAGGGAAGGTAGGGAATGGGAGAGGAGGAAGGAAGGAAGGAAAAGAAGGACAGAAGAAGGGAAGGTAGGGAATGGGAGGGGAGTGAGAGGAGGAAGAGAAGGAGGAAAGAAGGAAAAGAGGGAGACAAGAAGGGAAGGAAGGGAATGGGAGAGGAGGGAGGGAGGAAAGAAAAGAGGGGAGAGAAGAAGGAGAGGGGAGGGAGAGAAGGAGGAAGGAAGGAGTGTAGGAAGAGAGGGAGAGAAAAATGGAAGAGAAGCATGCTTTAAGATGGGCGGACTTCAACTCCCAGAATTCCCCAGCCAACCATTCATTTAGCAATTGATCCAAGAGATGACATCCCCGAAAACAATAACTTACAACAGTCCTCGGCCGGGATTGATTAAATGTTGTTAATATTTGGCTTCATTAGGATTACTAATGAAGATTTGGAATATTGAAGTTATGGTGGAATAATGAGTAATTCTTAAAATATTAAATATTAGTAATTTAGTAGGGGAATAACAAATACATGGCGTAAAGAAAGGTTATCTATGTTTAAATGAATTAATGGGGGAAATGATAATTACAAAGAGAATAGTATTGTTTTTTTAATATAAATTTTTATTTTTATTACACAGACAACACATACACACACACACACAAAACCATCATCACATATAGCATGTCGTTTGGTTACAGGTGTTTTAACATCCATATTCTCGAATAACATTTACCATCACAGATTTTTCATCTAGTATAACTAAATACCTCACTTTCATTGTACAGTATACGTTCAATTACGATTAGTATTATTTTTTTCCAGTAAATCATAATTCCCTTACATTCTTGATTGTCTATTTGATAACAGTATACCTTTATATACTCCCCATCTGAAAGAAAAAAAAATACCAACCATTTATATTTATATATCACTATTTTCAACTATGCATAATTCCACCAATCAACTATCAGGTATACTTATGTTCATTGTTATCCCTGTACCTCATACATTCAAACAGAAATCTTATTCCTTCATTTTTCAGCAAAATATTCTAAATAGTCGCTACATATATATACCAATTTTTAATTATTCCCTTATTAAAATTATTTATCAACAAGATATCATTGTAATATGTTCTTAAGGTTATACATTATATCACCAATCCTCTATCAAGTATACATAAAATCATTTGTTATCCTTATCCTTTTTAAAGCAAAAAATTCTAAAGTATTCAATTCATAGATGTATCAAATAGCAAAACAGGAAGAAGTTATTCAAAAAATAACGGACTGTGCTGAAATGAGTAAATTGACACTTGGAATTAGAGATCAAGAGGATGAGCAATTTTATAAGATATGGTACTTGTTTTACCGGTGGCTGGGGGGAAAAACTTGGAAATGAAAAATGTTTTACTCAGGTTTTAACTGAAGGAGTTAAATGATAACACAATTATGCTGTGAACAAGATTAACAACGATACAATGAAAAAGAGAATAGTATTGTTGAAGTTGGAAGATTAGGATTGCACATAACTTATTTGTATTATTATTATTTTTACCGTTGTTTAAAAAAGATTTGATCCATTTGATCAATACACTGTCCACAAAATATGTATGGTGTGAAAAGAAAACTGCAAATAAAACATGGGTTGTTTTTTTAAAATAAAAAGAACAGTCCTCGCCCTTATGACACTGCACACATCTCCCTGGTCCCATGATCCAATTTCAGACGCCTTGGCAAACCAGCAGGTCTCTTGTTCAGGGTCACTTTCCTGGCCTTGGTGTCCACATGATTCGCTTAACAATTGCTAGGATTTGCTTTGCAACCATGGCTAAACAGCTCATAAAATCAAGCAGCTGCCTTGCTTAGCAATGGAAACCCTGATCCCCATTTTTGCGGTCGTAATTCGAGGTCTCCCTGCGTTTAAAAACTGATTTATTTTTTTCTTTTCTTGCATGGCTGCAGTGACAGGTCACGACCAGCAGGTGGTGGTGCAAGCCTTCTGTTTTGACCCTATCTATAAACAGCGCCCCCTTTCTGTCTCCACAGGTCTCTTCCCTTGCAGAAGAGCAAACCACGTTCTTTTTTTGGGGTGGGGGGGGGCGGGGGGGACTCAACCGCATCCAAAGGGTCTCAAACAAGGTTAGACGAATCTTTTAAGGTTCTGCTTTCAGGTTGTGGTTGTGTATGTCTGTGTGTGTGTGATTGTATGGTTGTGACAGCTCACCTCCGGAAGTTTCGGGTTGCTCCATGGCTGAGGGCCTTTGAGAAGAGATTGGCAGCCCTTTGCCTGGACCGGTAGGGGGGTCTCCTGCTAGAGCAGGGGATTGGACTAGATGACCTCCAAGGTCCCTTCCAACTCCGACATTCTGTGTTCCGTGTATGTTTGCCTGTTCGTTCCGCTTTCTCTCTGCCACAAACGCTTTTCTAGTTTAAGAAAATAGCAGCTTTAGCAATGCCAACACTCTGCAGACTCCCAAGGATGTTATCTAGTTGGGTCACAAAACGTCTCCAATGAAACCACCCACTCGGAGAGCCCCAAGTACTCTGGAATTGTCCTCCTGCTCCTCCTCCTCCTCCTGCTGCCCCTCTTCCTGCTGTTCCTGCTACTCCTTGTGCTGCTGCTTCTCCTCATCCTACTCCTCCTGTTGCTCCTCCTCCTGTTGCTCCTCCCCCTCCTCCTCCCCCTCCTGCTGCTCTTCCTGCTGCTGCTCCTCATGCTGCTCCTCCTCTTCCTGCTCTTCCTCCTCCAGCTCCTCATGCTGCTGCTGCTCCTCCTCCTCCTCCTCCTTGTACTGCTGCCCCCATCCTCCTGCTGCTCCTCCTAATCCTCCTGCTGCTGCTTTTCCTGCTGCTCCTGCTGCTGCTCCTGCTGCTCCTCCTCCTCCTGCTGCTGCTCCTCCGCGTGCTGCTGTTCCTCTTCCTGCTCCTGTTGCTGCTACTGCTCCTCCTGCTCTTCCTCCTCCTCCTGCTGCTGCTGCTGCTCCTCCTCCTTGTACTGCTGCCCCCCATCTTCCTGCTCTCCTGCTGCTGCTTTTCCTGCTGCTCCTCCTGCTGCTGCTCCTCCTCCTTTTCATGCTCCTCCTCCTTCTGCTGCTGCTCCTCCGGGTGCTGCTCTTCCTCTTCCTGCTCCTCTTGCTGCTACTGCTCCTCCTGCTCTTCCTCCTCCTCCTGCTGCTGCTGCTCCTCCTCCTTGTACTGCTGCCCCATCTTCCTGCTCCTCCTCCTCCTCCTGCTCCTGCTCCTCCTCTTCATGCTCCTCCTCCTTCTGCTGCTGCTCCTCCACGTGCTGCTCTTCCTCTTCCTGCTCCTGTTGCTCCTCCTGCTCCTCCTGCTCCTCCTGCTGCTGCTCCTCCTCCCCTCCTCCTCCTCCTTGTACTGCTGCCCCCATCCTCCTGCTGCTGCTCCTCCTCCTCCTGCTTTTCTTGCTCCTACTCCTGCTGCTCCTGCTCCTCCTCTTCATGCTCCTCCTCCTCCGCGTGCTGCTGCTCCTCCGCATGCTGCTCTTCCTCTTCCTGCTCCTGTTGCTGCTACTGCTCCTCCTGCTCTTCCTCCTCCTCCTGCTGCTGCTGCTGCTCCTCCTCCTGCAGCTGCTCCTCACCCCTCCTCTGCAACCCGCCCTCCCTTCGAGCCCTGACGATGTTCCTTAATTGGGTCATGAAACATCTCCAAGAAACCCACCAGGCTCTGAGAGCTGGAAGTTCAGCCCCCCCCACCCCACCCCCCACTTCTCCTCCTCCTCTGTCTTCGGTTTGAGCTGGAAAAAAAGAGGGATGGATCCTGTTTTTTTCTCTCTTGGGAGAGTCGGTGCCTTCCCAACAACCCCCACCCGCTCTTCCTCCCTCCCTTCCCCCAGGATGAGAAATCAGCCCCCCGCCCCCCCAAATAGACGATTCACCAGAAGGCAATAACCTATTTTTAACACAAAAAGGGAGGGGGAAAAAAAAAGTCCCTTAATTACCTTCCAAGAGAGTCTTCCCTCACACTCAACCCTCTAACGTAGGATCTTTTGGAGGGATGGGGGACTACAAGTCTTATCCCCATTGTGGGGAACTACAAATCCCATCCCCCTGAGCCCCAGAGATCGGGCTTTTTCTCCCTCCCCCACCTCCTACTGCACACAAAGACCCTTCTCTTGTCCAGAGAGCGAAGGGCCATGGGGGAAAATAAAAAATCGATTCGGACTTACGACCGTTGCAGCGTCCATGGGGGGGGTGGCATTCCCAGCACAGTTTCGGACCAAAGAAAGCCAGCTTCGCTTATCAAAGGCACAATGCCCTGAACGACTGGGGTGATTCGCTTAACGACTGGGAGCAAAAGAGAAATATGGGAGCAGGATTCATTTAACGACAGCTTTCCTTAGCCGCAGAAATTCTGCTCCTGATCATGGCCATTAAGCCAAGGACGATGTGTTGTATGTCCTGATGTTAAGGACTAGAAACTTTAGACCAATCACCGGGAGAGGGGGAGTTCTAGTCCCGCCTTAGGCATGAAAGCCAGCTGGGTGACTTTGGGCCAATCACCAGGAGACGGGGAGTTCTAGTCCTGCCTTAGGCATCAAAGCCAGCTGGGTGACTATGGGCCAATCACTGGGAGACAGGGAGTTCTAGTCCCGCCTTAGGCATCAAAACCAGCTGGGTGACTTTGGGCCAATCACCGGGAGACGGGGAGTTCTAGTCCCGCCTTAGGCATCAAAACCAGCTGGGTGACTTTGGGCCAATCACCGGGAGACGGGGAGTTCTAGTCCCGCCTTAGGCATCAAAACCAGCTGGGTGACTTTGGGCCAATCACTAGGAAACTGTGAGTTCTAGTCCCGCCTTAGGCATCAAAGCCAGCTGGGTGACTTTGGGCCAATCACCAGGAGACTGTGAGTTCTAGTCCCGCCTTAGGCATCAAAGCCAACTGGGTATCTTTGGGCCAATCACCGGGAGACTGTGAGTTCTAGTCCCGCCTTAGGCATCAAAGCCAACTGGGTGTCTTTGGGGCCAATCACCGGGAGACTGTGAGTTCTAGTCCCGCCTTAGGCATCAAAGCCAACTGGGTGTCTTTGGGCCAATCACCGGGAGACTGTGAGTTCTAGTCCCGCCTTAGGCATGAAAGCCAGCTGGGTGACTTTGGGCCAATCACCGGGAGACAGGGAGTTCTAGTCCCGCCTTAGGCATCAAAGCCAGCTGGGGGACTTTGGCCCAATCACCGGGAGACAGGGAGTTCTAGTCCCGCCTTAGGCATCAAAACCAGCTGGGTGACTTTGGGCCAATCACCGGGAGACAGTGAGTTCTAGTCCTGCCTTAGGCATCAAAGTCAGCTGGGTGACTTTGGGCCAATCACCGGGAGACAGGGAATTCTAGTCCCGCCTTAGGCATCACAAAGCCAGCTGGTCCCGTGATCAAAATGAAACTAGTTCATACTTATATCGGTGGCTGGGTCACAAGGTCACATGACAGATATTCCTCAACTTACAACGGTTCACTTAATGACAGTCCCAGTCCCCCTTTTGCAACCGTGTTACCTGCTAACCCAGGAGGTGGGGGGTGGAGAAGCCAGATCTACTTCACAAACAGGTGACTCACTAAACAACTGCAGTGCTTCGCTTAACGACAGAGGCGATGAAAGTCATAAGTATGGGGCAAACTCATTTAACAAATGTCCCACTTAACGACATAAATTTTGGCCTCAGTTGTGTTGCAGGCCTGCGTTGCACGTGTGAAGCATGAAAAAAGACCCTTCCATTGTGTAGTCACCTTCTTTGCTCCCCTTGTGTGATGTGCCTGACAGCTAGTCCTCGACTTACGACGGCTTATACAACCACCTCAAATAGACCAATCTCCGTTTGCTAAGGAAAGCGTTAAGAGAGCAGCGCCCGATTTCATCCCCCGTTTCGGCTACCGTCATTCAGCGAATCCCTGTGGTTCTTAAGAGAATCCCCGTGGTTGATAAATAAATCAGGTGGTCATTAAGTGAATCTGGTGTCCCCCGTTGACTTTCCCTGTCACAAATACCGATCACGTTGGCCCCGCGATGTTTCCATTGTCATCAATAGATCCCATCCGAATTTTAATCACATCACTGTGCCGGTTGTAAGTGCGAGGACTGGTCATCAGTCCCTTTTTTTCCAACACTGCGGTTGTAATTCGAGGACTAGCTGTAACTTGCTTTATAGCTGCGGAAGGGACAGGAATCATTTTTCCAGATTTACCTGGCGAAGAACCTTTATTACATATTGGAAATCTTTAATTCATTTTCACGGAAATGTTCTGTTCAGTTTTGAGGGGAGTGACCCCCTCCCCCAAATCCTCTTGCAGGGGAGAGACCCCCCCTTCTTCCTCCTGATTGGGAAATGCACCCCCCCCCTCCAGCACAAGCTGGTGTGTGTGTGTGTGTGTGTGTGTGTGTGTGTGTGTGTGTGTGTGTGTGTGTGTGTGTGTGATGGGCTCAATTCATCTGATGCCACCCATCTGGGCATCCCAGAAACAGGAAAATCACACACTCTCCCTGGGGGCTTTCACTCAGAGGACCACCCACCCACCCACCCAAGGAGTTGCAAGCCAAGACTGACCTTGGGACCCCAACCCACGGGGGGGGAGGGGGTTGGTAGAGAGAAGCCCCTTACCTCCCCATAAAGACCTTCCCCAGAATGAGAATCTCCTGCTGAGCATCCTCCACGAGGATTCCCCCTCCCCCCACTTTCCGCGGGAGGGAGGGTAGAGGTTTCCCCCCACCACCCCACCAAAACCCACGCTGAGCATCCCTCCTCCCTCCCCCCCTCCTCTTCCAAACTGCAGACCCCGAAACCCTCCGCCACTCAAGCCCGGGTCGGAGGGTAAGGGGTGGGGGGGTCTCCGGTGCCCCCCTCCCCGAGCCGGCCCTTCCCCAAATTTGCAATTCCACGCGCGTCCCGCGCCCACTCGCGCCCACCCTCCCTCCTTTCCTTCCCTCCCTCCCTCCTTCCGACGCCTCGCCCTCCGCGCGGCTGCGGCGCTTTTGCGCATCTGCACCCGGAGCGGAGGGAAAGAGAGCGGTCGGCCGCCAGGTTTTTCTCACGGGCGGCGTCTGGAGCGAAGGGGACGAAGCGGCGGAGGAGATTGCGGCAGCCCCGGGGCAGGAGCGAAACAGAAGGCGGAGGAGCCGAAAACAGCGCAGGGAGGAAAAGAGCCGGCATGCCGGGGAAGAAGGAGCAGCGGCGGCGGCGGCGGCGGCGGCTGCGGGCAGAGGGGTGATGCTACCCGGAGTCCGTCGGAATCCCACGGGGCGCCCAGCGGAGACCAGCGACGGAGCAGGTCGGGCGTAGTTCCGGAGAAGCGCCTGGGCTCTCTCTGGACCTCCATCGCTTTCCGGAGCTGTCCGGCTGGCTGATCTCCCTTCCCCACGTTTTCCCCACCGGGATTAGCAGCCCGAGGACCCCCCGACGGACCTGTCATGCCGCCTCTCCGCCTTCGGGGGGCAGCCGCGAACCCCTGATTTGGGGCTGCGAGGCTGAGCCGGCCCCTCTTCATCATGTGGGGCCAGGCAGACTGAGCTGAAGGGTACTTGCCCAGCGCAGCCCTTGTGACTCCCTGCCACCCGTGTTGCTGCTTCTGCTCCCAGAGGGACCCTCCCTCCCTCCCCTGTCTCTGCCATGGGCACCGTGCTCTCCCTCTCGCCTAGTGGCGGCGGCGGCAAAGCCAGCCTGCCCGAGGAGGGGTCCACCAGCTCTCTGTCCCACTACCCTGGTGGCCTGTCCAGTGGTAAGGGAAGCGGGCAGAAGTCGGACAAGACCCTCAAGAGACCCTCCATGTTCATCCCCGCCCTGACGTGGAAGAGGCTGGTGGCCTCCACCAAAAAGCGGGGTTCTCGGGCCAAAGGCGCGGCCCTCCCCGGCAAGAATTTCCCGGCGGGAAAAGAGGTGGCCCACCTCAACCACGAGAACATCCAGAAGTCTCTCTCTTGTGCCAACCTCGCCGGCTACGAGGAAGGCGGGCCGCCCTTGGTGCCACTCAGCACCAAGGGCCTGTCCGCCACCACCGGGGGCCCGGCCGGCTCCTTGTTGAAGCCTGGTGGGTTGGGGGGGCAGCTCCACGTCCCCCCGGCGGGTCATCGTCCAGGCGTCCACCAGCGAGCTGCTGAAATGCCTCGGCGAGTTCCTCTGCCGGCGGTGTTACCGCCTGAAGCACCTGTCGCCCACCGAGCCTATCCTGTGGCTGCGCAGCGTGGACCGCTCCCTGCTGCTACAAGGTTGGCAGGACCAGGCCTTCGTCACACCGGCCAACGTAGTCTTCGTCTACCTACTGTGCCGGGAAATGATCGATGGGGACCTGGTGGGCAATGAACACGACCTCCAGGCCGCCCTGCTGACCTGCCTCTACCTGTCCTACTCCTACATGGGGAACGAGATCTCCTACCCGCTGAAGCCCTTCCTGGTAGAGGCCTCCAAGGACGTTTTTTGGAACCGTTGCCTGCACATCATCCACGCCATGAGTGCCAAAATGTTGAGGATCAACGCGGACCCACACTACTTCACTCAGGTGTTCGCCGACCTCAAAAACGAAGGCAACGCGGCGGCCCCCGAGAACTTTGCCCGCGTCTTGGACCGTTGACTGTCGACTCTTCGCAACTTCACAGTTTTTTGGGGGGGACGGGGAGGCTCCTGGGGATGGGTTTGGAATCACGAACCAGAAGGACCGGCCGTCCCTGCACCCCGAGAGGCTACACGGCCCTCCGATTTCGGAAAGGAGGAAGAGGCGTGGAAGAGGAACACTGATACAGCGAATGTCGTGTTCCCCCCACCTTTGGCTAAAAGAGAGGGGAAGAAGACCCCACCCCCGCCCCATGGGGAGGGGGCGGGTGTCGTCTTCTGAAAAGCCCATAATACAGAAAGTCCTCGACTTACGGCCGCAAGAGAGACGTTTGTTCAGCCAATTTTGGCCCCTTCGATGCCCTTCCTTGTGACGGTTGTCTTTTTCCCCGATCACGGCAGTTGTTCAGTTTTACAACGCGGTTGTTAAGTGAATCTGATTTGCTTGTTCAGGAGGTCGCAAAAGGGGGATCAGGAGACCCCGGGAGGCAGCAACCGCCCTGAAGATGGCAAGCACCCTGTGACCGTTGGGATGCTGCGATGGTCGTTAAGCGTGAAAAATGGTCCTAAGTCGCTTTTTTCAGTGTTGTTGGAAATTCGAACAGTCACTCGGCAAGCTGCTGTAAGTCGAGGACTATCTGTACTTATTAAATAGGCATTTTTTTTCCCAGTCATTTGTTCTGCCAAAGCAAACCAAGGAATAACATTGGGAAGGAAAAATATTAATGTAGCCCCTGAATCCAGCATCGAAACCATCAACTTCCTTTGAATTCTCCTTCAAAATGGATCATTTTAAATCCTCTCTCTCTCTCTCTATCAGTCTTTAGCTATCTGTATCTCTCTACCTATCTAATATATCTGTCTCTGTTTCTCTCTCTCTCTCTCACTCCCTCTATCTATATCTCTCTCTATTTCTCTCACACACTCCCTCCCCCCCTCTCTAATCTATCTATCTCTCTATTTCTCACACTCCCTATCTCTGTCTCTCTATATATATTTATTTCTCTGTCTTTCTCTGTTTCTATCTCACTCTCTCTCTCTCTAATCTATCCATATCTCTCTATTTCTCTGTGTGTGTGTTCTCTCACACACCCCACCTCTCCCTCTCTCTCTTTCATCTATCTAAAGCTATCTATTTCTCTCTCACACACACACACTTCCTATCTCTCTCTCTAATCTATCTATATCTCTCTATTTCTCTGTGTGTTTCTCTTGCACACCCTACCTACCCCCCTCTCTCCCTTTCTCTCTCTCTCTCTCTCTCTCTCTATCTATCTATCTATCTATCTATCTATCATCTCTATCTATATCTCTCTATTTCTCTCGCACACCCTAACTCTCTCTCTCTCTCTATCTTTCTTCTTCTTTCTTTCTCTGTCTTTCTGTTTCTCTCTCTCACTCCCCCTCTCTATCTATATCTATCTATCTCTATTTATTTCTACCTACGTACCTACCTACCAACCTATCTACCTAATTTTTCTCTCTAATCTAATCTGATCTAATTATCAATCTCAATCTATTATTCTTATCTCACTTTTTCTCATTATATCTATCCATCCAATCATTCATCTATGTAATCTATCTCTCCCTCTGTATCTCTCTCCCTCTCTCTCCCCCTACCTACCTACCTACCTACCATATATCTATCTACCTACCTGTTCATCCATCCATCAGTCACTCTCTCTCTCAATCATAGCTATCCGTCTGTTGGTCCGTCCATCCATCCATCGATCTGTCCCTCTCTCAATCATATCTATCTATCTATCTATCTATCTATCTATCTATCTATCTATCTATCTATCTATCTATCTATCTATCTGTCTGTCTATCATCTATCTATCTATCTAATCTATCCATCCATCCATCCATCCCTCTCAATCATATCCATCCATCCATCCATCCATCCATCCATCCATCCATCCATCCATCCATCCATTTATCTGTCTATTTATCTGTCTATCTATTTATTTGTCTGTCTGTCTGTCTGTCTGTCTGTCCACCATCTTTCCCTCCCTCCCTCCCTCCCTCCCTCCTTCCCTCTCTTATATCTTTCCTCAGCAGGGTTGGGAACAGCCCAGAGATGATGCCCACCTCCCAACATCCCCCCCCCCCAGCCACAAGAAGGGCCCAGCTTCCATTTTTATTTTGAATTTCTGAGTGTGCGAGAGGGTGGGCGTGCAAGTGGAAGACGAAGAAAAGAGGCTTGAGAGAGACGGTGCACAGCTGAATTTGAATGTGATTTGAAAACAGGGAGGACTGGCGAAGAATCCGATCCAGAGATGTCTTGTTAGGGCAGAGTAGGTCAAAAAAGTCAAGATGGCTGCCAAAGTCCTTGATATTTTTGTGTTGTTTTTGTTTTCCTTAACCCTACAGGTAGTCCTCGACTTATACGACCGCAATCAAGCCCAAAATTTCTGCACCCAAGCAAGATAGGGGGTTCAGTGAATTTTGCACCATTTTACGACTTGACTGGCCACCGTCGTTAAGCAAATCGCCGTGCTCCTTCAGTGAGTCAGTCAGCCCCCTGCCTCCCCCTAACCCTTTCCCCTCAGGTCATCCTTGACTTACGACTGCCGTGCGGCCCAACCTGCCTGCGGCTCAGCATGACGGGACTTCAGGGAATTTTTCCCTGTTTTACAACCTGCCTTGCCCCGTTATTAAGCGGATCACTGCCGTCATTCTGTTAGAAATGCGGTTGCCAAGTCCATTTAACTTCCCCTTTGACTTGGTTCGTTCAGACGGTCACAAAAGGGGATTCGCGTGATAAATACCCCCCCCACACCACCGTCATAACTCCGAGTCAATGGCCCTGCATCAGAATTTTGAATTTCATAGTTTTGAAGAAAAAAAAACAGTCCTGAGTCCCTTTTGTCAGGGCCGCCATAACGTTGAATGGTCACTAAATGAAGCATTGTAAGTCGAGGACTGCCTGTATTCCTGCTTCCTGTGGAACGCTGTTCTGATCCTGGCCCCGAGTTCTGATCCTGCCGCTTTGCCAATCTGCCCAGGAGTTTTTTTCAGGACCCATTTTGGGGTCTGGCACCCCAAATATGGGGTTATATTTATGGCTAACATTTCTCGAATGGCCCATCGGGTCCCTTGCAGATGTGGGGAGTCCCCCCATTTCTCGTCCCTGCGTTGTGACTGTTTTTTTCCTGACACAGAATGAGGAGTTTTCCTGCAGAAGACTCCTGCATCTTAGTGGGCCAAACCATAGCGTGGGAATTCTGGGGTGGGAGATGGGATGTTCTATTTTTTTCAACATGGGGGGTCTCTTTGATTTCCACCCTCCCATCCTTACTTTTTCAACAATTTTTTTTCCTTTCAAATGGTGGGGGTATTAAATTTAATATATACATTTATAAAATTTATATATATATATATATTTATTTTATTCATCTACAGTAGTCGTGTGACCTTGGTTCGTGAGGGAGGGGACTTCAGGCCCCCACCTCAGAAAAAAGGAATGGGGGCTGCCGCTTCCCAAAGGATGCTGGGCATTGTAGTTTTATAGGACTGCTGACCGTCCCTTTAGAGGACTACAAATTGTCCTTGTATAGTGACTGTTGAAAATCAGGGTGGATCCTCCACCCCCCCCCCAACCTCAAAAGGACCCAGTTCTGAAGTTCCAGTCACTCCCCCGTGCCTCCAGTAGAGACCCCCTCATGCCAAATACATGTCACTAACTGAGACATCCGTTAAGTGAGTTTTGCCGCGTTTCTCAAGGGAATCTGCCCTTGGATTCTTCAGTGAAATTGAAATGAGTTTTTCAATTGAAACGTTTGGCTCTGTTCTCGCTTTGAATGGTCACTGAGCGAACGGTCGTAAGACCGAGGACGATGGCAATTCACAAAGTTTTGGGCGTTTATTTCTTGGTGTTTCAGGAGAAAATGTCCCCTAGCGATCCACCGCTTCACTTAACTGCCATAGGCTTTGCTTAACGACCCCTGCGGTCGTTTAACCAAAAGGTCGTAAGATTTATGCCGGCCATATGCGTCAGCTGTTTCATGATCATCTCGGCTTAACGACCGTAACGGGCAGGCTGCATTGCAGCCGTAAGCCGAGAACTCTGCGTTGAAATATCCCTGGACACCTACGACCTCAAATGGAGACCAGAATTGCAGTGATTGTTGAAGAAATCATGCCGAATTTTACAATCTTTCCCCCCCCCCCCGCAAATATTAAGCAAACTATTGTGGTTCAATCAGCTGGTCGCTAAGCGAGTCCAGCTCCCACCCCCTCGTCGTAAGGTCGCAAAAGGTCTCGCCTGACCCCGGGACAGCTGCAACCGTGGGAAGAACACACCGTTCGCCCAACGCTGAAATGTTTTGATGACGTAACGGTGGGGAAGCTGTAACAGTTGTAAGAATAAGTCGCTAAGTGAATGGTCGTAAGCCGAGGACTAGCTGTAACAGACTGGACTGAATTCCGCAGGGCAGAAATACTGGGGGTTTTCTACAAGCCTCGGTGGTTTTCTTGCTGATATTAAGGGATGGCATCAGTACTACAAAGTGGGGGGGGGGAGGAGGAGGAGGAGGAGGAGGAGGAGGAGGAGGAGGAGGAGGAGGAGGAGGATGGTGGAGGATGGTGGAGTCTTTACTGCCCTCTTAAGAGAAGTGGTTTTTCATGCAGGCGTTTCATGACCCAACTAGGTAACATCATCAGTCCTAGAAGTGGGGTGTGCAGAGAGGAAAAAAAGAGGAAAGATTGTGGGGTCCTTGGTGGTCTATGAACTGGGCGATTTCCTTGCAGGCATTTCGTGAGCCAACTATGGAACGGCATCAGTGCTAGAAGGGAGGAAGACAAGGGAGGAAGAGGAGGGAAAGGAAGAAAGGGAGGAGGAGGAGGAGGAGGAGGAGGAGGAGGAGGAGGAGGAGGAGGAGGAGGAGGAGGAGGAGGAGGAGGATGGTGGAGTCTTTACTGCCCTCTTAAGAGAAGTGGTTTTTCATGCAGGCGTTTCATGACCCAACTAGGTAACATCATCAGTCCTAGAAGTGGGGTGTGCAGAGAGGAAGAAAGAGGAAAGATTGTGGGGTCCTTGGTGGTCTATGAACTGGGCGATTTCCTTGCAGGCATTTCGTGAGCCAACTATGGAACGGCATCAGTGCTAGAAGGGAGGAAGACAAGGGAGGAAGAGGAGGGAAAGGAAGAAAGGGAGGAGGAGGAGGAGGAGGAGGAGGAGGAGGAGGAGGAGGAGGAGGAGGAGGAGGATGGTGGAGTCTTTACTGCCCTCTTAAGAGAAGTGGTTTTTCATGCAGGCGTTTCATGACCCAACTAGGTAACATCATCAGTCCTAGAAGTGGGGTGTGCAGAGAGGAAAAAAAGAGGAAAGATTGTGGGGTCCTTGGTGGTCTATGAACTGGGCGATTTCCTTGCAGGCATTTCGTGAGCCAACTATGGAACGGCATCAGTGCTAGAAGGGAGGAAGACAAGGGAGGAAGAGGAGGGAAAGGAAGAAAGGGAGGAGGAGGAGGAGAGGAGGAGGAGGAGGAGGAGGAGGAGGAGGAGGAGGAGGAGGAGGAGGAGGATGGTGGAGTCTTTACTGCCCTCTTAAGAGAAGTGGTTTTTCATGCAGGCGGTTTCATGACCCAACTAGGTAACATCATCAGTCCTAGAAGTGGGGTGTGCAGAGAGGAAGAAAGAGGAAAGATGGTGGGGTCCTTG